>NW_028146976.1:0-167820 GCF_054392235.1 Sus scrofa
CTGGGGCCGAGGGCCATGGCTTTTTTTTTTTTGCTCGGCTCCGCGGGCTGCCGTGGACACTGGTCGTCTGATCCCAGACGGAGGCAGGGAGGGCCAGCTGGTGGGGCCTGCCGCTCACACAGCCCACCCGCCCTGGACCCGGGGCCCTGGCCGCAGGGCCCCCCCCCGAGGCGAGGTCCTTCTCCGCGGGGTGGGGTGCTGCTCTCCCTGCGTCCTGTCCTCCGTGGCCCCCCATGGCTCTGAGGACCCGAGAG
Source organism: Sus scrofa (assembly GCF_054392235.1). NCBI lineage: Eukaryota > Metazoa > Chordata > Mammalia > Artiodactyla > Suidae > Sus > Sus scrofa. The sequence goes on from NW_028146976.1 coordinate 255, forward strand.
GCCGGCGCCTGCCTGGGCCTGGGAGGCCCAGTGGGGGTGGAGGGAGCCGGCCCCTGCCTGCCTCTGCACCCTCCCTTCGGCTGCCCCTTGGCCTCCGAGCCCAGCCGAGCCCTGGGACTTCCTCCAAGGCCTTGGGTGGGCTTGCGCCCAGGAGCCCCTGCCAGCAGCCCAGGGAACGGCGGGAACCGGGCCCTCCCTGGCCTCAGCCGGCCCCCGGTAGCCTCATCCTGCTTGGAGCGCCTCGGCTTCCCCCGGGGCGCTCCTTCTCGCGAGCCTGGGGCGCTCCTCGGCGGGGGGCTGCTGTGATGGCATGGCCCGCGAGGGGGACCGTCCTGGGCGTCCAGCGGCGGACAGAGCAGCGTCCAGCAGGCTTCGGGCCCGGCCTGACCCTCCCTCTAGACCCCGGGTGGGCGGCAGGGGACCGGGTCCATTGGGCTGGCGGTGCGGCTCCTTGCTGTGCTCGGGGCCCCGGCTCTCCCGCCCCAGACAGCCACCGGGCCCGCCCCCCACCCCCATGCCGGGAGGTTCCCCCCCACTCCACCCCACCCCACCCCACCCCACCCCGCGCCGCCCCCCCCACTCCACCCCCCACCCCCCACCCCCCACCCCCGTGGTTGTGGTCGCCAGCCTCTGGCCAATGCCCCTGCAGACCAGCCCCCGTTTTCCTCCCTGGCACTACCGAGGGGGCCCGGCCCAGGGCTCTCCAGGAGCCCGCCGTGGGCTGAGTACGGCCGAGGACTGGGCAGGCAGGGCAGCCGGTGGTCGCCGTCCCTCCAGGACACGAGTGCCCCTGCACAGGGGCGGAAGGGGAGGCCCGGGAGCCGGGGAGCCGCGGAGGCCAAGGGCCAGGCCGGCCAGGCCCCAGGGCAGGGCGGGGCGATCCCAGCGTGCGGCCCTGAGGCACTGTCCCCACACCGCTCCACACTGTCCCGAAGCCCCCGAGCGCCAGCCCAGACCCCCGGGACATCCCCCCACCCACCCACACACACACACACTCCCCCCCGACCCCGGGACACACCCCCGCGCCCTCACCCCCTCCACCCCTCCGCCCCCACCCCACCCCACCCCCCCGCCCCCCCGGACGCCGGGACACCCCCCCCCACTCCCCTCCCCTCCAGCAACGCGCGGCGCTCCCATCCCCCGGCAGCCCACCAGGTGGCGCTCGCTCCCACCCGGCCGCCGCGCCGACGCCCGTGACGTCAGCCGCCCGGCTCCATTTGAGCGCCTCTCGGCAGCCGAGAACTCGGACTTCCCGTGTGGCTCACAACATAACTACTCGGCGTTGCTTCTACAGTGGCTGTGGCTCGACCCCTAGCCTGGGAACCTCCATATGCCGCAGGTGCGGCCACTTGTTTTGCGCTCCCGCTCGCCTCCCCGGCCCGCCCCGGGCCCTTTCGCCTCGCCTTTTGCCCCGGCTCGCCCGCTGCCTTCGCCTGCCTCTCCCGAGCCCACCTCCCGCGCCCCGCGCCCCCGACCCCCGCGCCCCGCACCCCCACTCACACACGCGCTCCCACGCGCCCCCCGCAACCCTCACCCACACTCTCGCACCTCGCAATGCTCTCTCTTGCCTCAAGCCACCGACCCACAGCGGCCGCCACCTGCCCTAAGCGCCGCCACCGCAGCGCCCCCCACCGCCGCCGCCGCCGCCGCCGCCGCCGCCGCGTCCCTCCCGGGCCGGTCCGTGCCTCCTGCCCTCCCCGCCAGGCCCGCTCCCCCGCAGGGCCTGCTGCCCACCTGTGCTCTCCACCCACACCACACCCGCACATCCCTCGTGGCCCGACAGGTCCTTGAAGCTCACCCAAGACCCCCACTGGCCCCAGCAGCCCAGATCCAAAAAAAAAAAAAAAAAAAAAAAGGCTCTCTCGGGATCACCTGAACCAGAGCTTGGAAAAACCCGCGGGGAAGATCGTTTGGGTTTCGTTGTTTGCAAAGGCTGGCGGGCTGGGGTGGGGGGGGGGGGCGGACGGTGGCACCCCATGCCCGAGACGGCCCCGTCAGGTCGCTGGCGCTGACTTGAAGCCTGGGAGGATAGCCTCTTTCTGCACAGGGAACTGACTCGGGTTTGGAGCCCGCAGCTGAGGGCGCTGGGCGTGCGTCCTCAATCCTCCTGCGGTCAGCAATGCAGTGGCTTCGTCTGCTTTGAGTCGGAGGTCGATTCTTACGATTAAAGTCGAGCTGATGTCCAATGTTTCCTCCAGGGGTCTTGGTCCGCCAAGGGACCCACTCGCAGACATTTCCCCGCGCTGTACCGGCGGCTCCCGTGGCCCATCCATTCCACACAGCGCAGGTGGCATCCACAGAGCAGCCCAGGGGCCCATCCCCATCCATCCCAGGGCAGCCCCTTTCCCCCACCTGCCAAGCCCAAGTGTGTGCTCCTTGCCCACCGTCGGTTTCTGGAGTCTGCGGGTGGGTGTTTAGATAGCGCCATCCGTTGCGGCGTTTAGAGTCCACCAACAGGTGATGTCCTAGGGCACTTGTCTTTGCCTTTCTGGCTTCCTTCGCTTAGTATGAGGGTCTCTCGTTCCAGCCCCGCGGCGGCAGATGGCACTCGTTCTGCCGCTTTTTCCTGGCTGTGTGCGATGCCATCGCATGGATGTCCCCGGGCCTTCGAAGTGCACTCACCTGTCAGTGGACCTTTAGGTGGCTTCCAGATCTTGGCTCTGGTGAGTAGTGCGGCGACAGACAGAGGGGTGCCCGGGTCTGCTTCCGGGAAAGTTTGGTCCCGGTGAAATGGAGCTGTTTGGAGGCCGGCTTCGGTCTTTGTGTGGGCCGGCCCGTGTAGGGCTGCTTGGCTGAGACTCTGTCGAGGAGGGAGGCCTTCAGCCACCGGGGCCTCACGGGGCCTACCCGTGCGGCACCATCACAGAGCTCTCTGTCACTGCCCCTTGTGGGGGTGAGGGAAGGGGCGTGTTGGGGGGGGGCGTGTGTGTCGGGGGGGATGGTGGGCAAGGAGCACACACTTGGGCTTGGCGGGTGGGGGCGGGGGTGGGGGTGGGGGAAAGGGGCTGCCCTGGGATGGATGGGGATGGGCCCCTGGGCTGCTCTGTGGATGCCACCTGCGCTGTGTGGAATGGATGGGCCAGGGGAGCCGCCGGTACAGCGCGGGGAAATGTCTGCGAGTGGGTCCCTTGACTCTGTCGAGGAGGGAGGCCTTCAGCCACCGGGGCCTCACGGGGCCTCCCCGTGCGGCACCATCACAGAGCTCTCCGTCACTGCCCCTGGTGGGGGTGAGGGAAGGGGCGTGTTTGGGGGGTGGGGTGGGCGGGGTGTGTGCGCGCGCGCGTGCACGCACGCTGGCGGGCGTGGGTGTCCCGGGGCCTGGCCAGCCCTCCGCTAGAGATCAGCACGCGTGGATGCTGACGTGAGGACCAGCAGGGTGACAGGAGAGGCTGCCTGGTGGGTGACCGCGCTGGGCAGAGCCACAACCCGCTCGCCTTTCAGTTCTCCACCCAGGGGCCCCTCCTGCGAGCCACCCATAGGGGTCCCTGGTCCCTCCCTCAGACGTCGTCTCCACCACGGCCCGAGATCATCTTTCTTCTCCAGTGGGTTCCTTGTCTCTTGCGTACCACCCTCTCCACCCCCCACCCCCACCCCCACCCCCACCCCCACCCGGCTTGCCCTTGGACAGACGGCGAGAAGCTGACCGAGAGACCGAGACAGAGACAGGAGATGAGCCGAGGCCGGTGGGCAAATGGTGCAGAGAGGGCTTGTCCGACGCAGGGTTGCCCCAGAACTTCACACACACGCACGCACACACGGACACACACGCACAGACACACGCCCGCGCACACACACACACGCACACCAGCCCCGGCCCAGCGGCCCGGCGACCCCTCTCTGTGAACGGCCTTGAGGCCACGTGCCGGGCCACGCGGATCCCCCAGTGCCCGAGGGCCCTGGCGGCCCACAGGGATCCAAGGGCAAGGCGGGTGGGAGGCTGGCAGGGTCCACGTGCCACGAGAAGCATGGCTTGCAGGCACGACCTCTGCCCAGAGCCTGTTTCCGCCTGGGCCGACTCCTCCGGCCGCCTCCCAGGCCCACCCTCGCAGCCCTTGGGCCTCCCGGCGGCTCTCTGCGGGCGGGACCTCAGCTGTGGGCTCCGAACCCCTGGCCCTCCCCGGACCCGCGTCCCTCCCTTCCTGTGTCCGGGAAACCCCAGCGAAGCCTTCGGTGCCCGCCAGGCAGGCGGTGGGCCTGCCTTGGTCCGCTCCGTCCTTCCTGACGCGGAGGCGGCTGGTGCTGGGCCTTGCTTGGGCCCTCAGCCTGAGAAGGTCTGTCTTGCCCCAGGAGACCACCCGGCTCGTGTCCGGCCGCCGCCGCCGCCGCCGCCGCCGCCGCCAGGTCCAAGGCGGCCTCGGGGGGCAGGGACAGAGCCGGCCGGGTCTTGCCTCTCCTGCGTTCGCGTGCTTGGGGCTCAGGCCTGTCACCCTCTGGCCGCCGAAGCCCAGCCGCCGGCCCTGCGGTGAAGCCTGGGGCCGAGGGCCATGGCCCCAGCTTCCGGGGCTCGGCTCCGCGGGCTGCCGTGGACACTGGTCGTCTGATCCCAGACGGAGGCAGGGAGGGCCAGCTGGTGGGGCCTGCCGCTCACACAGCCCACCCGCCCTGGACCCGGGGCCCTGGCCGCAGGGCCCCCCCCCGAGGCGAGGTCCTTCTCCGCGGGGGTGGGGTGCTGCTCTCCCTGCGTCCTGTCCTCCGTGGCCCCCCATGGCTCTGAGGACCCGAGAGGCCGGCGCCTGCCTGGGCCTGGGAGGCCCAGTGGGGGTGGAGGGAGCCGGCCCCTGCCTGCCTCTGCACCCTCCCTTCGGCTGCCCCTTGGCCTCCGAGCCCAGCCGAGCCCTGGGACTTCCTCCAAGGCCTTGGGTGGGCTTGCGCCCAGGAGCCCCTGCCAGCAGCCCAGGGAACGGCGGGAACCGGGCCCTCCCTGGCCTCAGCCGGCCCCCGGTAGCCTCATCCTGCTTGGAGCGCCTCGGCTTCCCCCGGGGCGCTCCTTCTCGCGAGCCTGGGGCGCTCCTCGGCGGGGGGCTGCTGTGATGGCATGGCCCGCGAGGGGGACCGTCCTGGGCGTCCAGCGGCGGACAGAGCAGCGTCCAGCAGGCTTCGGGCCCGGCCTGACCCTCCCTCTAGACCCCGGGTGGGCGGCAGGGGACCGGGTCCATTGGGCTGGCGGTGCGGCTCCTTGCTGTGCTCGGGGCCCCGGCTCTCCCGCCCCAGACAGCCACCGGGCCCGCCCCCCACCCCCCATGCCGGGAGGTTCCCCCCCCACTCCACCCCACCCCACCCCACCCCACCCCGCGCCGCCCCCCCCACTCCACCCCCCACCCCCCACCCCCCACCCCCGTGGTTGTGGTCGCCAGCCTCTGGCCAATGCCCCTGCAGACCAGCCCCCGTTTTCCTCCCTGGCACTACCGAGGGGGGCCCGGCCCAGGGCTCTCCAGGAGCCCGCCGTGGGCTGAGTACGGCCGAGGACTGGGCAGGCAGGGCAGCCGGTGGTCGCCGTCCCTCCAGGACACGAGTGCCCCTGCACAGGGGCGGAAGGGGAGGCCCGGGAGCCGGGGAGCCGCGGAGGCCAAGGGCCAGGCCGGCCAGGCCCCAGGGCAGGGCGGGGCGATCCCAGCGTGCGGCCCTGAGGCACTGTCCCCACACCGCTCCACACTGTCCCGAAGCCCCCGAGCGCCAGCCCAGACCCCCGGGACATCCCCCCACCCACCCACACACACACACACTCCCCCCCGACCCCCGGGACACACCCCCGCGCCCTCACCCCCTCCACCCCTCCGCCCCCACCCCACCCCACCCCCCCGCCCCCCCGGACGCCGGGACACCCCCCCCCACTCCCCTCCCCTCCAGCAACGCGCGGCGCTCCCATCCCCCGGCAGCCCACCAGGTGGCGCTCGCTCCCACCCGGCCGCCGCGCCGACGCCCGTGACGTCAGCCGCCCGGCTCCATTTGAGCGCCTCTCGGCAGCCGAGAACTCGGACTTCCCGTGTGGCTCACAACATAACTACTCGGCGTTGCTTCTACAGTGGCTGTGGCTCGACCCCTAGCCTGGGAACCTCCATATGCCGCAGGTGCGGCCACTTGTTTTGCGCTCCCGCTCGCCTCCCCGGCCCGCCCCGGGCCCTTTCGCCTCGCCTTTTGCCCCGGCTCGCCCGCTGCCTTCGCCTGCCTCTCCCGAGCCCACCTCCCGCGCCCCGCACCCCCGACCCCCCGCGCCCCGCACCCCCACTCACACACGCGCTCCCACGCGCCCCCCGCAACCCTCACCCACACTCTCGCACCTCGCAATGCTCTCTCTTGCCTCAAGCCACCGACCCACAGCGGCCGCCACCTGCCCTAAGCGCCGCCACCGCAGCGCCCCCCACCGCCGCCGCCGCCGCCGCCGCCGCCGCCGCGTCCCTCCCGGGCCGGTCCGTGCCTCCTGCCCTCCCCGCCAGGCCCGCTCCCCCGCAGGGCCTGCTGCCCACCTGTGCTCTCCACCCACACCACACCCGCACATCCCTCGTGGCCCGACAGGTCCTTGAAGCTCACCCAAGACCCCCACTGGCCCCAGCAGCCCAGATCCAAAAAAAAAAAAAAAAAAAAAAAAGGCTCTCTCGGGATCACCTGAACCAGAGCTTGGAAAAACCCGCGGGGAAGATCGTTTGGGTTTCGTTGTTTGCAAAGGCTGGCGGGCTGGGGTGGGGGGGGGGGCGGACGGTGGCACCCCATGCCCGAGACGGCCCCGTCAGGTCGCTGGCGCTGACTTGAAGCCTGGGAGGATAGCCTCTTTCTGCACAGGGAACTGACTCGGGTTTGGAGCCCGCAGCTGAGGGCGCTGGGCGTGCGTCCTCAATCCTCCTGCGGTCAGCAATGCAGTGGCTTCGTCTGCTTTGAGTCGGAGGTCGATTCTTACGATTAAAGTCGAGCTGATGTCCAATGTTTCCTCCAGGGGTCTTGGTCCGCCAAGGGACCCACTCGCAGACATTTCCCCGCGCTGTACCGGCGGCTCCCGTGGCCCATCCATTCCACACAGCGCAGGTGGCATCCACAGAGCAGCCCAGGGGCCCATCCCCATCCATCCCAGGGCAGCCCCTTTCCCCCACCTGCCAAGCCCAAGTGTGTGCTCCTTGCCCACCGTCGGTTTCTGGAGTCTGCGGGTGGGTGTTTAGATAGCGCCATCCGTTGCGGCGTTTAGAGTCCACCAACAGGTGATGTCCTAGGGCACTTGTCTTTGCCTTTCTGGCTTCCTTCGCTTAGTATGAGGGTCTCTCGTTCCAGCCCCGCGGCGGCAGATGGCACTCGTTCTGCCGCTTTTTCCTGGCTGTGTGCGATGCCATCGCATGGATGTCCCCGGGCCTTCGAAGTGCACTCACCTGTCAGTGGACCTTTAGGTGGCTTCCAGATCTTGGCTCTGGTGAGTAGTGCGGCGACAGACAGAGGGGTGCCCGGGTCTGCTTCCGGGAAAGTTTGGTCCCGGTGAAATGGAGCTGTTTGGAGGCCGGCTTCGGTCTTTGTGTGGGCCGGCCCGTGTAGGGCTGCTTGGCTGAGACTCTGTCGAGGAGGGAGGCCTTCAGCCACCGGGGCCTCACGGGGCCTACCCGTGCGGCACCATCACAGAGCTCTCTGTCACTGCCCCTTGTGGGGGTGAGGGAAGGGGCGTGTTGGGGGGGGGCGTGTGTGTCGGGGGGGATGGTGGGCAAGGAGCACACACTTGGGCTTGGCGGGTGGGGGCGGGGGTGGGGGTGGGGGAAAGGGGCTGCCCTGGGATGGATGGGGATGGGCCCCTGGGCTGCTCTGTGGATGCCACCTGCGCTGTGTGGAATGGATGGGCCAGGGGAGCCGCCGGTACAGCGCGGGGAAATGTCTGCGAGTGGGTCCCTTGACTCTGTCGAGGAGGGAGGCCTTCAGCCACCGGGGCCTCACGGGGCCTCCCCGTGCGGCACCATCACAGAGCTCTCCGTCACTGCCCCTGGTGGGGGTGAGGGAAGGGGCGTGTTTGGGGGGTGGGGTGGGCGGGGTGTGTGCGCGCGCGCGTGCACGCACGCTGGCGGGCGTGGGTGTCCCGGGGCCTGGCCAGCCCTCCGCTAGAGATCAGCACGCGTGGATGCTGACGTGAGGACCAGCAGGGTGACAGGAGAGGCTGCCTGGTGGGTGACCGCGCTGGGCAGAGCCACAACCCGCTCGCCTTTCAGTTCTCCACCCAGGGGCCCCTCCTGCGAGCCACCCATAGGGGTCCCTGGTCCCTCCCTCAGACGTCGTCTCCACCACGGCCCGAGATCATCTTTCTTCTCCAGTGGGTTCCTTGTCTCTTGCGTACCACCCTCTCCACCCCCCACCCCCACCCCCACCCCCACCCCCACCCGGCTTGCCCTTGGACAGACGGCGAGAAGCTGACCGAGAGACCGAGACAGAGACAGGAGATGAGCCGAGGCCGGTGGGCAAATGGTGCAGAGAGGGCTTGTCCGACGCAGGGTTGCCCCAGAACTTCACACACACGCACGCACACACGGACACACACGCACAGACACACGCCCGCGCACACACACACACGCACACCAGCCCCGGCCCAGCGGCCCGGCGACCCCTCTCTGTGAACGGCCTTGAGGCCACGTGCCGGGCCACGCGGATCCCCCAGTGCCCGAGGGCCCTGGCGGCCCACAGGGATCCAAGGGCAAGGCGGGTGGGAGGCTGGCAGGGTCCACGTGCCACGAGAAGCATGGCTTGCAGGCACGACCTCTGCCCAGAGCCTGTTTCCGCCTGGGCCGACTCCTCCGGCCGCCTCCCAGGCCCACCCTCGCAGCCCTTGGGCCTCCCGGCGGCTCTCTGCGGGCGGGACCTCAGCTGTGGGCTCCGAACCCCTGGCCCTCCCCGGACCCGCGTCCCTCCCTTCCTGTGTCCGGGAAACCCCAGCGAAGCCTTCGGTGCCCGCCAGGCAGGCGGTGGGCCTGCCTTGGTCCGCTCCGTCCTTCCTGACGCGGAGGCGGCTGGTGCTGGGCCTTGCTTGGGCCCTCAGCCTGAGAAGGTCTGTCTTGCCCCAGGAGACCACCCGGCTCGTGTCCGGCCGCCGCCGCCGCCGCCGCCGCCGCCGCCAGGTCCAAGGCGGCCTCGGGGGGCAGGGACAGAGCCGGCCGGGTCTTGCCTCTCCTGCGTTCGCGTGCTTGGGGCTCAGGCCTGTCACCCTCTGGCCGCCGAAGCCCAGCCGCCGGCCCTGCGGTGAAGCCTGGGGCCGAGGGCCATGGCCCCAGCTTCCGGGGCTCGGCTCCGCGGGCTGCCGTGGACACTGGTCGTCTGATCCCAGACGGAGGCAGGGAGGGCCAGCTGGTGGGGCCTGCCGCTCACACAGCCCACCCGCCCTGGACCCGGGGCCCTGGCCGCAGGGCCCCCCCCCGAGGCGAGGTCCTTCTCCGCGGGGGTGGGGTGCTGCTCTCCCTGCGTCCTGTCCTCCGTGGCCCCCCATGGCTCTGAGGACCCGAGAGGCCGGCGCCTGCCTGGGCCTGGGAGGCCCAGTGGGGGTGGAGGGAGCCGGCCCCTGCCTGCCTCTGCACCCTCCCTTCGGCTGCCCCTTGGCCTCCGAGCCCAGCCGAGCCCTGGGACTTCCTCCAAGGCCTTGGGTGGGCTTGCGCCCAGGAGCCCCTGCCAGCAGCCCAGGGAACGGCGGGAACCGGGCCCTCCCTGGCCTCAGCCGGCCCCCGGTAGCCTCATCCTGCTTGGAGCGCCTCGGCTTCCCCCGGGGCGCTCCTTCTCGCGAGCCTGGGGCGCTCCTCGGCGGGGGGCTGCTGTGATGGCATGGCCCGCGAGGGGGACCGTCCTGGGCGTCCAGCGGCGGACAGAGCAGCGTCCAGCAGGCTTCGGGCCCGGCCTGACCCTCCCTCTAGACCCCGGGTGGGCGGCAGGGGACCGGGTCCATTGGGCTGGCGGTGCGGCTCCTTGCTGTGCTCGGGGCCCCGGCTCTCCCGCCCCAGACAGCCACCGGGCCCGCCCCCCACCCCCCATGCCGGGAGGTTCCCCCCCCACTCCACCCCACCCCACCCCACCCCACCCCGCGCCGCCCCCCCCACTCCACCCCCCACCCCCCACCCCCCACCCCCGTGGTTGTGGTCGCCAGCCTCTGGCCAATGCCCCTGCAGACCAGCCCCCGTTTTCCTCCCTGGCACTACCGAGGGGGGCCCGGCCCAGGGCTCTCCAGGAGCCCGCCGTGGGCTGAGTACGGCCGAGGACTGGGCAGGCAGGGCAGCCGGTGGTCGCCGTCCCTCCAGGACACGAGTGCCCCTGCACAGGGGCGGAAGGGGAGGCCCGGGAGCCGGGGAGCCGCGGAGGCCAAGGGCCAGGCCGGCCAGGCCCCAGGGCAGGGCGGGGCGATCCCAGCGTGCGGCCCTGAGGCACTGTCCCCACACCGCTCCACACTGTCCCGAAGCCCCCGAGCGCCAGCCCAGACCCCCGGGACATCCCCCCACCCACCCACACACACACACACTCCCCCCCGACCCCCGGGACACACCCCCGCGCCCTCACCCCCTCCACCCCTCCGCCCCCACCCCACCCCACCCCCCCGCCCCCCCGGACGCCGGGACACCCCCCCCCACTCCCCTCCCCTCCAGCAACGCGCGGCGCTCCCATCCCCCGGCAGCCCACCAGGTGGCGCTCGCTCCCACCCGGCCGCCGCGCCGACGCCCGTGACGTCAGCCGCCCGGCTCCATTTGAGCGCCTCTCGGCAGCCGAGAACTCGGACTTCCCGTGTGGCTCACAACATAACTACTCGGCGTTGCTTCTACAGTGGCTGTGGCTCGACCCCTAGCCTGGGAACCTCCATATGCCGCAGGTGCGGCCACTTGTTTTGCGCTCCCGCTCGCCTCCCCGGCCCGCCCCGGGCCCTTTCGCCTCGCCTTTTGCCCCGGCTCGCCCGCTGCCTTCGCCTGCCTCTCCCGAGCCCACCTCCCGCGCCCCGCACCCCCGACCCCCCGCGCCCCGCACCCCCACTCACACACGCGCTCCCACGCGCCCCCCGCAACCCTCACCCACACTCTCGCACCTCGCAATGCTCTCTCTTGCCTCAAGCCACCGACCCACAGCGGCCGCCACCTGCCCTAAGCGCCGCCACCGCAGCGCCCCCCACCGCCGCCGCCGCCGCCGCCGCCGCCGCCGCGTCCCTCCCGGGCCGGTCCGTGCCTCCTGCCCTCCCCGCCAGGCCCGCTCCCCCGCAGGGCCTGCTGCCCACCTGTGCTCTCCACCCACACCACACCCGCACATCCCTCGTGGCCCGACAGGTCCTTGAAGCTCACCCAAGACCCCCACTGGCCCCAGCAGCCCAGATCCAAAAAAAAAAAAAAAAAAAAAAAAGGCTCTCTCGGGATCACCTGAACCAGAGCTTGGAAAAACCCGCGGGGAAGATCGTTTGGGTTTCGTTGTTTGCAAAGGCTGGCGGGCTGGGGTGGGGGGGGGGGCGGACGGTGGCACCCCATGCCCGAGACGGCCCCGTCAGGTCGCTGGCGCTGACTTGAAGCCTGGGAGGATAGCCTCTTTCTGCACAGGGAACTGACTCGGGTTTGGAGCCCGCAGCTGAGGGCGCTGGGCGTGCGTCCTCAATCCTCCTGCGGTCAGCAATGCAGTGGCTTCGTCTGCTTTGAGTCGGAGGTCGATTCTTACGATTAAAGTCGAGCTGATGTCCAATGTTTCCTCCAGGGGTCTTGGTCCGCCAAGGGACCCACTCGCAGACATTTCCCCGCGCTGTACCGGCGGCTCCCGTGGCCCATCCATTCCACACAGCGCAGGTGGCATCCACAGAGCAGCCCAGGGGCCCATCCCCATCCATCCCAGGGCAGCCCCTTTCCCCCACCTGCCAAGCCCAAGTGTGTGCTCCTTGCCCACCGTCGGTTTCTGGAGTCTGCGGGTGGGTGTTTAGATAGCGCCATCCGTTGCGGCGTTTAGAGTCCACCAACAGGTGATGTCCTAGGGCACTTGTCTTTGCCTTTCTGGCTTCCTTCGCTTAGTATGAGGGTCTCTCGTTCCAGCCCCGCGGCGGCAGATGGCACTCGTTCTGCCGCTTTTTCCTGGCTGTGTGCGATGCCATCGCATGGATGTCCCCGGGCCTTCGAAGTGCACTCACCTGTCAGTGGACCTTTAGGTGGCTTCCAGATCTTGGCTCTGGTGAGTAGTGCGGCGACAGACAGAGGGGTGCCCGGGTCTGCTTCCGGGAAAGTTTGGTCCCGGTGAAATGGAGCTGTTTGGAGGCCGGCTTCGGTCTTTGTGTGGGCCGGCCCGTGTAGGGCTGCTTGGCTGAGACTCTGTCGAGGAGGGAGGCCTTCAGCCACCGGGGCCTCACGGGGCCTACCCGTGCGGCACCATCACAGAGCTCTCTGTCACTGCCCCTTGTGGGGGTGAGGGAAGGGGCGTGTTGGGGGGGGGCGTGTGTGTCGGGGGGGATGGTGGGCAAGGAGCACACACTTGGGCTTGGCGGGTGGGGGCGGGGGTGGGGGTGGGGGAAAGGGGCTGCCCTGGGATGGATGGGGATGGGCCCCTGGGCTGCTCTGTGGATGCCACCTGCGCTGTGTGGAATGGATGGGCCAGGGGAGCCGCCGGTACAGCGCGGGGAAATGTCTGCGAGTGGGTCCCTTGACTCTGTCGAGGAGGGAGGCCTTCAGCCACCGGGGCCTCACGGGGCCTCCCCGTGCGGCACCATCACAGAGCTCTCCGTCACTGCCCCTGGTGGGGGTGAGGGAAGGGGCGTGTTTGGGGGGTGGGGTGGGCGGGGTGTGTGCGCGCGCGCGTGCACGCACGCTGGCGGGCGTGGGTGTCCCGGGGCCTGGCCAGCCCTCCGCTAGAGATCAGCACGCGTGGATGCTGACGTGAGGACCAGCAGGGTGACAGGAGAGGCTGCCTGGTGGGTGACCGCGCTGGGCAGAGCCACAACCCGCTCGCCTTTCAGTTCTCCACCCAGGGGCCCCTCCTGCGAGCCACCCATAGGGGTCCCTGGTCCCTCCCTCAGACGTCGTCTCCACCACGGCCCGAGATCATCTTTCTTCTCCAGTGGGTTCCTTGTCTCTTGCGTACCACCCTCTCCACCCCCCACCCCCACCCCCACCCCCACCCCCACCCGGCTTGCCCTTGGACAGACGGCGAGAAGCTGACCGAGAGACCGAGACAGAGACAGGAGATGAGCCGAGGCCGGTGGGCAAATGGTGCAGAGAGGGCTTGTCCGACGCAGGGTTGCCCCAGAACTTCACACACACGCACGCACACACGGACACACACGCACAGACACACGCCCGCGCACACACACACACGCACACCAGCCCCGGCCCAGCGGCCCGGCGACCCCTCTCTGTGAACGGCCTTGAGGCCACGTGCCGGGCCACGCGGATCCCCCAGTGCCCGAGGGCCCTGGCGGCCCACAGGGATCCAAGGGCAAGGCGGGTGGGAGGCTGGCAGGGTCCACGTGCCACGAGAAGCATGGCTTGCAGGCACGACCTCTGCCCAGAGCCTGTTTCCGCCTGGGCCGACTCCTCCGGCCGCCTCCCAGGCCCACCCTCGCAGCCCTTGGGCCTCCCGGCGGCTCTCTGCGGGCGGGACCTCAGCTGTGGGCTCCGAACCCCTGGCCCTCCCCGGACCCGCGTCCCTCCCTTCCTGTGTCCGGGAAACCCCAGCGAAGCCTTCGGTGCCCGCCAGGCAGGCGGTGGGCCTGCCTTGGTCCGCTCCGTCCTTCCTGACGCGGAGGCGGCTGGTGCTGGGCCTTGCTTGGGCCCTCAGCCTGAGAAGGTCTGTCTTGCCCCAGGAGACCACCCGGCTCGTGTCCGGCCGCCGCCGCCGCCGCCGCCGCCGCCGCCAGGTCCAAGGCGGCCTCGGGGGGCAGGGACAGAGCCGGCCGGGTCTTGCCTCTCCTGCGTTCGCGTGCTTGGGGCTCAGGCCTGTCACCCTCTGGCCGCCGAAGCCCAGCCGCCGGCCCTGCGGTGAAGCCTGGGGCCGAGGGCCATGGCCCCAGCTTCCGGGGCTCGGCTCCGCGGGCTGCCGTGGACACTGGTCGTCTGATCCCAGACGGAGGCAGGGAGGGCCAGCTGGTGGGGCCTGCCGCTCACACAGCCCACCCGCCCTGGACCCGGGGCCCTGGCCGCAGGGCCCCCCCCCGAGGCGAGGTCCTTCTCCGCGGGGGTGGGGTGCTGCTCTCCCTGCGTCCTGTCCTCCGTGGCCCCCCATGGCTCTGAGGACCCGAGAGGCCGGCGCCTGCCTGGGCCTGGGAGGCCCAGTGGGGGTGGAGGGAGCCGGCCCCTGCCTGCCTCTGCACCCTCCCTTCGGCTGCCCCTTGGCCTCCGAGCCCAGCCGAGCCCTGGGACTTCCTCCAAGGCCTTGGGTGGGCTTGCGCCCAGGAGCCCCTGCCAGCAGCCCAGGGAACGGCGGGAACCGGGCCCTCCCTGGCCTCAGCCGGCCCCCGGTAGCCTCATCCTGCTTGGAGCGCCTCGGCTTCCCCCGGGGCGCTCCTTCTCGCGAGCCTGGGGCGCTCCTCGGCGGGGGGCTGCTGTGATGGCATGGCCCGCGAGGGGGACCGTCCTGGGCGTCCAGCGGCGGACAGAGCAGCGTCCAGCAGGCTTCGGGCCCGGCCTGACCCTCCCTCTAGACCCCGGGTGGGCGGCAGGGGACCGGGTCCATTGGGCTGGCGGTGCGGCTCCTTGCTGTGCTCGGGGCCCCGGCTCTCCCGCCCCAGACAGCCACCGGGCCCGCCCCCCACCCCCCATGCCGGGAGGTTCCCCCCCCACTCCACCCCACCCCACCCCACCCCACCCCGCGCCGCCCCCCCCACTCCACCCCCCACCCCCCACCCCCCACCCCCGTGGTTGTGGTCGCCAGCCTCTGGCCAATGCCCCTGCAGACCAGCCCCCGTTTTCCTCCCTGGCACTACCGAGGGGGGCCCGGCCCAGGGCTCTCCAGGAGCCCGCCGTGGGCTGAGTACGGCCGAGGACTGGGCAGGCAGGGCAGCCGGTGGTCGCCGTCCCTCCAGGACACGAGTGCCCCTGCACAGGGGCGGAAGGGGAGGCCCGGGAGCCGGGGAGCCGCGGAGGCCAAGGGCCAGGCCGGCCAGGCCCCAGGGCAGGGCGGGGCGATCCCAGCGTGCGGCCCTGAGGCACTGTCCCCACACCGCTCCACACTGTCCCGAAGCCCCCGAGCGCCAGCCCAGACCCCCGGGACATCCCCCCACCCACCCACACACACACACACTCCCCCCCGACCCCCGGGACACACCCCCGCGCCCTCACCCCCTCCACCCCTCCGCCCCCACCCCACCCCACCCCCCCGCCCCCCCGGACGCCGGGACACCCCCCCCCACTCCCCTCCCCTCCAGCAACGCGCGGCGCTCCCATCCCCCGGCAGCCCACCAGGTGGCGCTCGCTCCCACCCGGCCGCCGCGCCGACGCCCGTGACGTCAGCCGCCCGGCTCCATTTGAGCGCCTCTCGGCAGCCGAGAACTCGGACTTCCCGTGTGGCTCACAACATAACTACTCGGCGTTGCTTCTACAGTGGCTGTGGCTCGACCCCTAGCCTGGGAACCTCCATATGCCGCAGGTGCGGCCACTTGTTTTGCGCTCCCGCTCGCCTCCCCGGCCCGCCCCGGGCCCTTTCGCCTCGCCTTTTGCCCCGGCTCGCCCGCTGCCTTCGCCTGCCTCTCCCGAGCCCACCTCCCGCGCCCCGCACCCCCGACCCCCCGCGCCCCGCACCCCCACTCACACACGCGCTCCCACGCGCCCCCCGCAACCCTCACCCACACTCTCGCACCTCGCAATGCTCTCTCTTGCCTCAAGCCACCGACCCACAGCGGCCGCCACCTGCCCTAAGCGCCGCCACCGCAGCGCCCCCCACCGCCGCCGCCGCCGCCGCCGCCGCCGCCGCGTCCCTCCCGGGCCGGTCCGTGCCTCCTGCCCTCCCCGCCAGGCCCGCTCCCCCGCAGGGCCTGCTGCCCACCTGTGCTCTCCACCCACACCACACCCGCACATCCCTCGTGGCCCGACAGGTCCTTGAAGCTCACCCAAGACCCCCACTGGCCCCAGCAGCCCAGATCCAAAAAAAAAAAAAAAAAAAAAAAAGGCTCTCTCGGGATCACCTGAACCAGAGCTTGGAAAAACCCGCGGGGAAGATCGTTTGGGTTTCGTTGTTTGCAAAGGCTGGCGGGCTGGGGTGGGGGGGGGGGCGGACGGTGGCACCCCATGCCCGAGACGGCCCCGTCAGGTCGCTGGCGCTGACTTGAAGCCTGGGAGGATAGCCTCTTTCTGCACAGGGAACTGACTCGGGTTTGGAGCCCGCAGCTGAGGGCGCTGGGCGTGCGTCCTCAATCCTCCTGCGGTCAGCAATGCAGTGGCTTCGTCTGCTTTGAGTCGGAGGTCGATTCTTACGATTAAAGTCGAGCTGATGTCCAATGTTTCCTCCAGGGGTCTTGGTCCGCCAAGGGACCCACTCGCAGACATTTCCCCGCGCTGTACCGGCGGCTCCCGTGGCCCATCCATTCCACACAGCGCAGGTGGCATCCACAGAGCAGCCCAGGGGCCCATCCCCATCCATCCCAGGGCAGCCCCTTTCCCCCACCTGCCAAGCCCAAGTGTGTGCTCCTTGCCCACCGTCGGTTTCTGGAGTCTGCGGGTGGGTGTTTAGATAGCGCCATCCGTTGCGGCGTTTAGAGTCCACCAACAGGTGATGTCCTAGGGCACTTGTCTTTGCCTTTCTGGCTTCCTTCGCTTAGTATGAGGGTCTCTCGTTCCAGCCCCGCGGCGGCAGATGGCACTCGTTCTGCCGCTTTTTCCTGGCTGTGTGCGATGCCATCGCATGGATGTCCCCGGGCCTTCGAAGTGCACTCACCTGTCAGTGGACCTTTAGGTGGCTTCCAGATCTTGGCTCTGGTGAGTAGTGCGGCGACAGACAGAGGGGTGCCCGGGTCTGCTTCCGGGAAAGTTTGGTCCCGGTGAAATGGAGCTGTTTGGAGGCCGGCTTCGGTCTTTGTGTGGGCCGGCCCGTGTAGGGCTGCTTGGCTGAGACTCTGTCGAGGAGGGAGGCCTTCAGCCACCGGGGCCTCACGGGGCCTACCCGTGCGGCACCATCACAGAGCTCTCTGTCACTGCCCCTTGTGGGGGTGAGGGAAGGGGCGTGTTGGGGGGGGGCGTGTGTGTCGGGGGGGATGGTGGGCAAGGAGCACACACTTGGGCTTGGCGGGTGGGGGCGGGGGTGGGGGTGGGGGAAAGGGGCTGCCCTGGGATGGATGGGGATGGGCCCCTGGGCTGCTCTGTGGATGCCACCTGCGCTGTGTGGAATGGATGGGCCAGGGGAGCCGCCGGTACAGCGCGGGGAAATGTCTGCGAGTGGGTCCCTTGACTCTGTCGAGGAGGGAGGCCTTCAGCCACCGGGGCCTCACGGGGCCTCCCCGTGCGGCACCATCACAGAGCTCTCCGTCACTGCCCCTGGTGGGGGTGAGGGAAGGGGCGTGTTTGGGGGGTGGGGTGGGCGGGGTGTGTGCGCGCGCGCGTGCACGCACGCTGGCGGGCGTGGGTGTCCCGGGGCCTGGCCAGCCCTCCGCTAGAGATCAGCACGCGTGGATGCTGACGTGAGGACCAGCAGGGTGACAGGAGAGGCTGCCTGGTGGGTGACCGCGCTGGGCAGAGCCACAACCCGCTCGCCTTTCAGTTCTCCACCCAGGGGCCCCTCCTGCGAGCCACCCATAGGGGTCCCTGGTCCCTCCCTCAGACGTCGTCTCCACCACGGCCCGAGATCATCTTTCTTCTCCAGTGGGTTCCTTGTCTCTTGCGTACCACCCTCTCCACCCCCCACCCCCACCCCCACCCCCACCCCCACCCGGCTTGCCCTTGGACAGACGGCGAGAAGCTGACCGAGAGACCGAGACAGAGACAGGAGATGAGCCGAGGCCGGTGGGCAAATGGTGCAGAGAGGGCTTGTCCGACGCAGGGTTGCCCCAGAACTTCACACACACGCACGCACACACGGACACACACGCACAGACACACGCCCGCGCACACACACACACGCACACCAGCCCCGGCCCAGCGGCCCGGCGACCCCTCTCTGTGAACGGCCTTGAGGCCACGTGCCGGGCCACGCGGATCCCCCAGTGCCCGAGGGCCCTGGCGGCCCACAGGGATCCAAGGGCAAGGCGGGTGGGAGGCTGGCAGGGTCCACGTGCCACGAGAAGCATGGCTTGCAGGCACGACCTCTGCCCAGAGCCTGTTTCCGCCTGGGCCGACTCCTCCGGCCGCCTCCCAGGCCCACCCTCGCAGCCCTTGGGCCTCCCGGCGGCTCTCTGCGGGCGGGACCTCAGCTGTGGGCTCCGAACCCCTGGCCCTCCCCGGACCCGCGTCCCTCCCTTCCTGTGTCCGGGAAACCCCAGCGAAGCCTTCGGTGCCCGCCAGGCAGGCGGTGGGCCTGCCTTGGTCCGCTCCGTCCTTCCTGACGCGGAGGCGGCTGGTGCTGGGCCTTGCTTGGGCCCTCAGCCTGAGAAGGTCTGTCTTGCCCCAGGAGACCACCCGGCTCGTGTCCGGCCGCCGCCGCCGCCGCCGCCGCCGCCGCCAGGTCCAAGGCGGCCTCGGGGGGCAGGGACAGAGCCGGCCGGGTCTTGCCTCTCCTGCGTTCGCGTGCTTGGGGCTCAGGCCTGTCACCCTCTGGCCGCCGAAGCCCAGCCGCCGGCCCTGCGGTGAAGCCTGGGGCCGAGGGCCATGGCCCCAGCTTCCGGGGCTCGGCTCCGCGGGCTGCCGTGGACACTGGTCGTCTGATCCCAGACGGAGGCAGGGAGGGCCAGCTGGTGGGGCCTGCCGCTCACACAGCCCACCCGCCCTGGACCCGGGGCCCTGGCCGCAGGGCCCCCCCCCGAGGCGAGGTCCTTCTCCGCGGGGGTGGGGTGCTGCTCTCCCTGCGTCCTGTCCTCCGTGGCCCCCCATGGCTCTGAGGACCCGAGAGGCCGGCGCCTGCCTGGGCCTGGGAGGCCCAGTGGGGGTGGAGGGAGCCGGCCCCTGCCTGCCTCTGCACCCTCCCTTCGGCTGCCCCTTGGCCTCCGAGCCCAGCCGAGCCCTGGGACTTCCTCCAAGGCCTTGGGTGGGCTTGCGCCCAGGAGCCCCTGCCAGCAGCCCAGGGAACGGCGGGAACCGGGCCCTCCCTGGCCTCAGCCGGCCCCCGGTAGCCTCATCCTGCTTGGAGCGCCTCGGCTTCCCCCGGGGCGCTCCTTCTCGCGAGCCTGGGGCGCTCCTCGGCGGGGGGCTGCTGTGATGGCATGGCCCGCGAGGGGGACCGTCCTGGGCGTCCAGCGGCGGACAGAGCAGCGTCCAGCAGGCTTCGGGCCCGGCCTGACCCTCCCTCTAGACCCCGGGTGGGCGGCAGGGGACCGGGTCCATTGGGCTGGCGGTGCGGCTCCTTGCTGTGCTCGGGGCCCCGGCTCTCCCGCCCCAGACAGCCACCGGGCCCGCCCCCCACCCCCCATGCCGGGAGGTTCCCCCCCCACTCCACCCCACCCCACCCCACCCCACCCCGCGCCGCCCCCCCCACTCCACCCCCCACCCCCCACCCCCCACCCCCGTGGTTGTGGTCGCCAGCCTCTGGCCAATGCCCCTGCAGACCAGCCCCCGTTTTCCTCCCTGGCACTACCGAGGGGGGCCCGGCCCAGGGCTCTCCAGGAGCCCGCCGTGGGCTGAGTACGGCCGAGGACTGGGCAGGCAGGGCAGCCGGTGGTCGCCGTCCCTCCAGGACACGAGTGCCCCTGCACAGGGGCGGAAGGGGAGGCCCGGGAGCCGGGGAGCCGCGGAGGCCAAGGGCCAGGCCGGCCAGGCCCCAGGGCAGGGCGGGGCGATCCCAGCGTGCGGCCCTGAGGCACTGTCCCCACACCGCTCCACACTGTCCCGAAGCCCCCGAGCGCCAGCCCAGACCCCCGGGACATCCCCCCACCCACCCACACACACACACACTCCCCCCCGACCCCCGGGACACACCCCCGCGCCCTCACCCCCTCCACCCCTCCGCCCCCACCCCACCCCACCCCCCCGCCCCCCCGGACGCCGGGACACCCCCCCCCACTCCCCTCCCCTCCAGCAACGCGCGGCGCTCCCATCCCCCGGCAGCCCACCAGGTGGCGCTCGCTCCCACCCGGCCGCCGCGCCGACGCCCGTGACGTCAGCCGCCCGGCTCCATTTGAGCGCCTCTCGGCAGCCGAGAACTCGGACTTCCCGTGTGGCTCACAACATAACTACTCGGCGTTGCTTCTACAGTGGCTGTGGCTCGACCCCTAGCCTGGGAACCTCCATATGCCGCAGGTGCGGCCACTTGTTTTGCGCTCCCGCTCGCCTCCCCGGCCCGCCCCGGGCCCTTTCGCCTCGCCTTTTGCCCCGGCTCGCCCGCTGCCTTCGCCTGCCTCTCCCGAGCCCACCTCCCGCGCCCCGCACCCCCGACCCCCCGCGCCCCGCACCCCCACTCACACACGCGCTCCCACGCGCCCCCCGCAACCCTCACCCACACTCTCGCACCTCGCAATGCTCTCTCTTGCCTCAAGCCACCGACCCACAGCGGCCGCCACCTGCCCTAAGCGCCGCCACCGCAGCGCCCCCCACCGCCGCCGCCGCCGCCGCCGCCGCCGCCGCGTCCCTCCCGGGCCGGTCCGTGCCTCCTGCCCTCCCCGCCAGGCCCGCTCCCCCGCAGGGCCTGCTGCCCACCTGTGCTCTCCACCCACACCACACCCGCACATCCCTCGTGGCCCGACAGGTCCTTGAAGCTCACCCAAGACCCCCACTGGCCCCAGCAGCCCAGATCCAAAAAAAAAAAAAAAAAAAAAAAAGGCTCTCTCGGGATCACCTGAACCAGAGCTTGGAAAAACCCGCGGGGAAGATCGTTTGGGTTTCGTTGTTTGCAAAGGCTGGCGGGCTGGGGTGGGGGGGGGGGCGGACGGTGGCACCCCATGCCCGAGACGGCCCCGTCAGGTCGCTGGCGCTGACTTGAAGCCTGGGAGGATAGCCTCTTTCTGCACAGGGAACTGACTCGGGTTTGGAGCCCGCAGCTGAGGGCGCTGGGCGTGCGTCCTCAATCCTCCTGCGGTCAGCAATGCAGTGGCTTCGTCTGCTTTGAGTCGGAGGTCGATTCTTACGATTAAAGTCGAGCTGATGTCCAATGTTTCCTCCAGGGGTCTTGGTCCGCCAAGGGACCCACTCGCAGACATTTCCCCGCGCTGTACCGGCGGCTCCCGTGGCCCATCCATTCCACACAGCGCAGGTGGCATCCACAGAGCAGCCCAGGGGCCCATCCCCATCCATCCCAGGGCAGCCCCTTTCCCCCACCTGCCAAGCCCAAGTGTGTGCTCCTTGCCCACCGTCGGTTTCTGGAGTCTGCGGGTGGGTGTTTAGATAGCGCCATCCGTTGCGGCGTTTAGAGTCCACCAACAGGTGATGTCCTAGGGCACTTGTCTTTGCCTTTCTGGCTTCCTTCGCTTAGTATGAGGGTCTCTCGTTCCAGCCCCGCGGCGGCAGATGGCACTCGTTCTGCCGCTTTTTCCTGGCTGTGTGCGATGCCATCGCATGGATGTCCCCGGGCCTTCGAAGTGCACTCACCTGTCAGTGGACCTTTAGGTGGCTTCCAGATCTTGGCTCTGGTGAGTAGTGCGGCGACAGACAGAGGGGTGCCCGGGTCTGCTTCCGGGAAAGTTTGGTCCCGGTGAAATGGAGCTGTTTGGAGGCCGGCTTCGGTCTTTGTGTGGGCCGGCCCGTGTAGGGCTGCTTGGCTGAGACTCTGTCGAGGAGGGAGGCCTTCAGCCACCGGGGCCTCACGGGGCCTACCCGTGCGGCACCATCACAGAGCTCTCTGTCACTGCCCCTTGTGGGGGTGAGGGAAGGGGCGTGTTGGGGGGGGGCGTGTGTGTCGGGGGGGATGGTGGGCAAGGAGCACACACTTGGGCTTGGCGGGTGGGGGCGGGGGTGGGGGTGGGGGAAAGGGGCTGCCCTGGGATGGATGGGGATGGGCCCCTGGGCTGCTCTGTGGATGCCACCTGCGCTGTGTGGAATGGATGGGCCAGGGGAGCCGCCGGTACAGCGCGGGGAAATGTCTGCGAGTGGGTCCCTTGACTCTGTCGAGGAGGGAGGCCTTCAGCCACCGGGGCCTCACGGGGCCTCCCCGTGCGGCACCATCACAGAGCTCTCCGTCACTGCCCCTGGTGGGGGTGAGGGAAGGGGCGTGTTTGGGGGGTGGGGTGGGCGGGGTGTGTGCGCGCGCGCGTGCACGCACGCTGGCGGGCGTGGGTGTCCCGGGGCCTGGCCAGCCCTCCGCTAGAGATCAGCACGCGTGGATGCTGACGTGAGGACCAGCAGGGTGACAGGAGAGGCTGCCTGGTGGGTGACCGCGCTGGGCAGAGCCACAACCCGCTCGCCTTTCAGTTCTCCACCCAGGGGCCCCTCCTGCGAGCCACCCATAGGGGTCCCTGGTCCCTCCCTCAGACGTCGTCTCCACCACGGCCCGAGATCATCTTTCTTCTCCAGTGGGTTCCTTGTCTCTTGCGTACCACCCTCTCCACCCCCCACCCCCACCCCCACCCCCACCCCCACCCGGCTTGCCCTTGGACAGACGGCGAGAAGCTGACCGAGAGACCGAGACAGAGACAGGAGATGAGCCGAGGCCGGTGGGCAAATGGTGCAGAGAGGGCTTGTCCGACGCAGGGTTGCCCCAGAACTTCACACACACGCACGCACACACGGACACACACGCACAGACACACGCCCGCGCACACACACACACGCACACCAGCCCCGGCCCAGCGGCCCGGCGACCCCTCTCTGTGAACGGCCTTGAGGCCACGTGCCGGGCCACGCGGATCCCCCAGTGCCCGAGGGCCCTGGCGGCCCACAGGGATCCAAGGGCAAGGCGGGTGGGAGGCTGGCAGGGTCCACGTGCCACGAGAAGCATGGCTTGCAGGCACGACCTCTGCCCAGAGCCTGTTTCCGCCTGGGCCGACTCCTCCGGCCGCCTCCCAGGCCCACCCTCGCAGCCCTTGGGCCTCCCGGCGGCTCTCTGCGGGCGGGACCTCAGCTGTGGGCTCCGAACCCCTGGCCCTCCCCGGACCCGCGTCCCTCCCTTCCTGTGTCCGGGAAACCCCAGCGAAGCCTTCGGTGCCCGCCAGGCAGGCGGTGGGCCTGCCTTGGTCCGCTCCGTCCTTCCTGACGCGGAGGCGGCTGGTGCTGGGCCTTGCTTGGGCCCTCAGCCTGAGAAGGTCTGTCTTGCCCCAGGAGACCACCCGGCTCGTGTCCGGCCGCCGCCGCCGCCGCCGCCGCCGCCGCCAGGTCCAAGGCGGCCTCGGGGGGCAGGGACAGAGCCGGCCGGGTCTTGCCTCTCCTGCGTTCGCGTGCTTGGGGCTCAGGCCTGTCACCCTCTGGCCGCCGAAGCCCAGCCGCCGGCCCTGCGGTGAAGCCTGGGGCCGAGGGCCATGGCCCCAGCTTCCGGGGCTCGGCTCCGCGGGCTGCCGTGGACACTGGTCGTCTGATCCCAGACGGAGGCAGGGAGGGCCAGCTGGTGGGGCCTGCCGCTCACACAGCCCACCCGCCCTGGACCCGGGGCCCTGGCCGCAGGGCCCCCCCCCGAGGCGAGGTCCTTCTCCGCGGGGGTGGGGTGCTGCTCTCCCTGCGTCCTGTCCTCCGTGGCCCCCCATGGCTCTGAGGACCCGAGAGGCCGGCGCCTGCCTGGGCCTGGGAGGCCCAGTGGGGGTGGAGGGAGCCGGCCCCTGCCTGCCTCTGCACCCTCCCTTCGGCTGCCCCTTGGCCTCCGAGCCCAGCCGAGCCCTGGGACTTCCTCCAAGGCCTTGGGTGGGCTTGCGCCCAGGAGCCCCTGCCAGCAGCCCAGGGAACGGCGGGAACCGGGCCCTCCCTGGCCTCAGCCGGCCCCCGGTAGCCTCATCCTGCTTGGAGCGCCTCGGCTTCCCCCGGGGCGCTCCTTCTCGCGAGCCTGGGGCGCTCCTCGGCGGGGGGCTGCTGTGATGGCATGGCCCGCGAGGGGGACCGTCCTGGGCGTCCAGCGGCGGACAGAGCAGCGTCCAGCAGGCTTCGGGCCCGGCCTGACCCTCCCTCTAGACCCCGGGTGGGCGGCAGGGGACCGGGTCCATTGGGCTGGCGGTGCGGCTCCTTGCTGTGCTCGGGGCCCCGGCTCTCCCGCCCCAGACAGCCACCGGGCCCGCCCCCCACCCCCCATGCCGGGAGGTTCCCCCCCCACTCCACCCCACCCCACCCCACCCCACCCCGCGCCGCCCCCCCCACTCCACCCCCCACCCCCCACCCCCCACCCCCGTGGTTGTGGTCGCCAGCCTCTGGCCAATGCCCCTGCAGACCAGCCCCCGTTTTCCTCCCTGGCACTACCGAGGGGGGCCCGGCCCAGGGCTCTCCAGGAGCCCGCCGTGGGCTGAGTACGGCCGAGGACTGGGCAGGCAGGGCAGCCGGTGGTCGCCGTCCCTCCAGGACACGAGTGCCCCTGCACAGGGGCGGAAGGGGAGGCCCGGGAGCCGGGGAGCCGCGGAGGCCAAGGGCCAGGCCGGCCAGGCCCCAGGGCAGGGCGGGGCGATCCCAGCGTGCGGCCCTGAGGCACTGTCCCCACACCGCTCCACACTGTCCCGAAGCCCCCGAGCGCCAGCCCAGACCCCCGGGACATCCCCCCACCCACCCACACACACACACACTCCCCCCCGACCCCCGGGACACACCCCCGCGCCCTCACCCCCTCCACCCCTCCGCCCCCACCCCACCCCACCCCCCCGCCCCCCCGGACGCCGGGACACCCCCCCCCACTCCCCTCCCCTCCAGCAACGCGCGGCGCTCCCATCCCCCGGCAGCCCACCAGGTGGCGCTCGCTCCCACCCGGCCGCCGCGCCGACGCCCGTGACGTCAGCCGCCCGGCTCCATTTGAGCGCCTCTCGGCAGCCGAGAACTCGGACTTCCCGTGTGGCTCACAACATAACTACTCGGCGTTGCTTCTACAGTGGCTGTGGCTCGACCCCTAGCCTGGGAACCTCCATATGCCGCAGGTGCGGCCACTTGTTTTGCGCTCCCGCTCGCCTCCCCGGCCCGCCCCGGGCCCTTTCGCCTCGCCTTTTGCCCCGGCTCGCCCGCTGCCTTCGCCTGCCTCTCCCGAGCCCACCTCCCGCGCCCCGCACCCCCGACCCCCCGCGCCCCGCACCCCCACTCACACACGCGCTCCCACGCGCCCCCCGCAACCCTCACCCACACTCTCGCACCTCGCAATGCTCTCTCTTGCCTCAAGCCACCGACCCACAGCGGCCGCCACCTGCCCTAAGCGCCGCCACCGCAGCGCCCCCCACCGCCGCCGCCGCCGCCGCCGCCGCCGCCGCGTCCCTCCCGGGCCGGTCCGTGCCTCCTGCCCTCCCCGCCAGGCCCGCTCCCCCGCAGGGCCTGCTGCCCACCTGTGCTCTCCACCCACACCACACCCGCACATCCCTCGTGGCCCGACAGGTCCTTGAAGCTCACCCAAGACCCCCACTGGCCCCAGCAGCCCAGATCCAAAAAAAAAAAAAAAAAAAAAAAAGGCTCTCTCGGGATCACCTGAACCAGAGCTTGGAAAAACCCGCGGGGAAGATCGTTTGGGTTTCGTTGTTTGCAAAGGCTGGCGGGCTGGGGTGGGGGGGGGGGCGGACGGTGGCACCCCATGCCCGAGACGGCCCCGTCAGGTCGCTGGCGCTGACTTGAAGCCTGGGAGGATAGCCTCTTTCTGCACAGGGAACTGACTCGGGTTTGGAGCCCGCAGCTGAGGGCGCTGGGCGTGCGTCCTCAATCCTCCTGCGGTCAGCAATGCAGTGGCTTCGTCTGCTTTGAGTCGGAGGTCGATTCTTACGATTAAAGTCGAGCTGATGTCCAATGTTTCCTCCAGGGGTCTTGGTCCGCCAAGGGACCCACTCGCAGACATTTCCCCGCGCTGTACCGGCGGCTCCCGTGGCCCATCCATTCCACACAGCGCAGGTGGCATCCACAGAGCAGCCCAGGGGCCCATCCCCATCCATCCCAGGGCAGCCCCTTTCCCCCACCTGCCAAGCCCAAGTGTGTGCTCCTTGCCCACCGTCGGTTTCTGGAGTCTGCGGGTGGGTGTTTAGATAGCGCCATCCGTTGCGGCGTTTAGAGTCCACCAACAGGTGATGTCCTAGGGCACTTGTCTTTGCCTTTCTGGCTTCCTTCGCTTAGTATGAGGGTCTCTCGTTCCAGCCCCGCGGCGGCAGATGGCACTCGTTCTGCCGCTTTTTCCTGGCTGTGTGCGATGCCATCGCATGGATGTCCCCGGGCCTTCGAAGTGCACTCACCTGTCAGTGGACCTTTAGGTGGCTTCCAGATCTTGGCTCTGGTGAGTAGTGCGGCGACAGACAGAGGGGTGCCCGGGTCTGCTTCCGGGAAAGTTTGGTCCCGGTGAAATGGAGCTGTTTGGAGGCCGGCTTCGGTCTTTGTGTGGGCCGGCCCGTGTAGGGCTGCTTGGCTGAGACTCTGTCGAGGAGGGAGGCCTTCAGCCACCGGGGCCTCACGGGGCCTACCCGTGCGGCACCATCACAGAGCTCTCTGTCACTGCCCCTTGTGGGGGTGAGGGAAGGGGCGTGTTGGGGGGGGGCGTGTGTGTCGGGGGGGATGGTGGGCAAGGAGCACACACTTGGGCTTGGCGGGTGGGGGCGGGGGTGGGGGTGGGGGAAAGGGGCTGCCCTGGGATGGATGGGGATGGGCCCCTGGGCTGCTCTGTGGATGCCACCTGCGCTGTGTGGAATGGATGGGCCAGGGGAGCCGCCGGTACAGCGCGGGGAAATGTCTGCGAGTGGGTCCCTTGACTCTGTCGAGGAGGGAGGCCTTCAGCCACCGGGGCCTCACGGGGCCTCCCCGTGCGGCACCATCACAGAGCTCTCCGTCACTGCCCCTGGTGGGGGTGAGGGAAGGGGCGTGTTTGGGGGGTGGGGTGGGCGGGGTGTGTGCGCGCGCGCGTGCACGCACGCTGGCGGGCGTGGGTGTCCCGGGGCCTGGCCAGCCCTCCGCTAGAGATCAGCACGCGTGGATGCTGACGTGAGGACCAGCAGGGTGACAGGAGAGGCTGCCTGGTGGGTGACCGCGCTGGGCAGAGCCACAACCCGCTCGCCTTTCAGTTCTCCACCCAGGGGCCCCTCCTGCGAGCCACCCATAGGGGTCCCTGGTCCCTCCCTCAGACGTCGTCTCCACCACGGCCCGAGATCATCTTTCTTCTCCAGTGGGTTCCTTGTCTCTTGCGTACCACCCTCTCCACCCCCCACCCCCACCCCCACCCCCACCCCCACCCGGCTTGCCCTTGGACAGACGGCGAGAAGCTGACCGAGAGACCGAGACAGAGACAGGAGATGAGCCGAGGCCGGTGGGCAAATGGTGCAGAGAGGGCTTGTCCGACGCAGGGTTGCCCCAGAACTTCACACACACGCACGCACACACGGACACACACGCACAGACACACGCCCGCGCACACACACACACGCACACCAGCCCCGGCCCAGCGGCCCGGCGACCCCTCTCTGTGAACGGCCTTGAGGCCACGTGCCGGGCCACGCGGATCCCCCAGTGCCCGAGGGCCCTGGCGGCCCACAGGGATCCAAGGGCAAGGCGGGTGGGAGGCTGGCAGGGTCCACGTGCCACGAGAAGCATGGCTTGCAGGCACGACCTCTGCCCAGAGCCTGTTTCCGCCTGGGCCGACTCCTCCGGCCGCCTCCCAGGCCCACCCTCGCAGCCCTTGGGCCTCCCGGCGGCTCTCTGCGGGCGGGACCTCAGCTGTGGGCTCCGAACCCCTGGCCCTCCCCGGACCCGCGTCCCTCCCTTCCTGTGTCCGGGAAACCCCAGCGAAGCCTTCGGTGCCCGCCAGGCAGGCGGTGGGCCTGCCTTGGTCCGCTCCGTCCTTCCTGACGCGGAGGCGGCTGGTGCTGGGCCTTGCTTGGGCCCTCAGCCTGAGAAGGTCTGTCTTGCCCCAGGAGACCACCCGGCTCGTGTCCGGCCGCCGCCGCCGCCGCCGCCGCCGCCGCCAGGTCCAAGGCGGCCTCGGGGGGCAGGGACAGAGCCGGCCGGGTCTTGCCTCTCCTGCGTTCGCGTGCTTGGGGCTCAGGCCTGTCACCCTCTGGCCGCCGAAGCCCAGCCGCCGGCCCTGCGGTGAAGCCTGGGGCCGAGGGCCATGGCCCCAGCTTCCGGGGCTCGGCTCCGCGGGCTGCCGTGGACACTGGTCGTCTGATCCCAGACGGAGGCAGGGAGGGCCAGCTGGTGGGGCCTGCCGCTCACACAGCCCACCCGCCCTGGACCCGGGGCCCTGGCCGCAGGGCCCCCCCCCGAGGCGAGGTCCTTCTCCGCGGGGGTGGGGTGCTGCTCTCCCTGCGTCCTGTCCTCCGTGGCCCCCCATGGCTCTGAGGACCCGAGAGGCCGGCGCCTGCCTGGGCCTGGGAGGCCCAGTGGGGGTGGAGGGAGCCGGCCCCTGCCTGCCTCTGCACCCTCCCTTCGGCTGCCCCTTGGCCTCCGAGCCCAGCCGAGCCCTGGGACTTCCTCCAAGGCCTTGGGTGGGCTTGCGCCCAGGAGCCCCTGCCAGCAGCCCAGGGAACGGCGGGAACCGGGCCCTCCCTGGCCTCAGCCGGCCCCCGGTAGCCTCATCCTGCTTGGAGCGCCTCGGCTTCCCCCGGGGC
Source organism: Sus scrofa (assembly GCF_054392235.1). Classification (NCBI taxonomy): domain Eukaryota; kingdom Metazoa; phylum Chordata; class Mammalia; order Artiodactyla; family Suidae; genus Sus; species Sus scrofa. Next base: position 28,888 of record NW_028146976.1, read on the forward strand.
GCTCCTTCTCGCGAGCCTGGGGCGCTCCTCGGCGGGGGGCTGCTGTGATGGCATGGCCCGCGAGGGGGACCGTCCTGGGCGTCCAGCGGCGGACAGAGCAGCGTCCAGCAGGCTTCGGGCCCGGCCTGACCCTCCCTCTAGACCCCGGGTGGGCGGCAGGGGACCGGGTCCATTGGGCTGGCGGTGCGGCTCCTTGCTGTGCTCGGGGCCCCGGCTCTCCCGCCCCAGACAGCCACCGGGCCCGCCCCCCACCCCCCATGCCGGGAGGTTCCCCCCCCACTCCACCCCACCCCACCCCACCCCACCCCGCGCCGCCCCCCCCACTCCACCCCCCACCCCCCACCCCCCACCCCCGTGGTTGTGGTCGCCAGCCTCTGGCCAATGCCCCTGCAGACCAGCCCCCGTTTTCCTCCCTGGCACTACCGAGGGGGGCCCGGCCCAGGGCTCTCCAGGAGCCCGCCGTGGGCTGAGTACGGCCGAGGACTGGGCAGGCAGGGCAGCCGGTGGTCGCCGTCCCTCCAGGACACGAGTGCCCCTGCACAGGGGCGGAAGGGGAGGCCCGGGAGCCGGGGAGCCGCGGAGGCCAAGGGCCAGGCCGGCCAGGCCCCAGGGCAGGGCGGGGCGATCCCAGCGTGCGGCCCTGAGGCACTGTCCCCACACCGCTCCACACTGTCCCGAAGCCCCCGAGCGCCAGCCCAGACCCCCGGGACATCCCCCCACCCACCCACACACACACACACTCCCCCCCGACCCCCGGGACACACCCCCGCGCCCTCACCCCCTCCACCCCTCCGCCCCCACCCCACCCCACCCCCCCGCCCCCCCGGACGCCGGGACACCCCCCCCCACTCCCCTCCCCTCCAGCAACGCGCGGCGCTCCCATCCCCCGGCAGCCCACCAGGTGGCGCTCGCTCCCACCCGGCCGCCGCGCCGACGCCCGTGACGTCAGCCGCCCGGCTCCATTTGAGCGCCTCTCGGCAGCCGAGAACTCGGACTTCCCGTGTGGCTCACAACATAACTACTCGGCGTTGCTTCTACAGTGGCTGTGGCTCGACCCCTAGCCTGGGAACCTCCATATGCCGCAGGTGCGGCCACTTGTTTTGCGCTCCCGCTCGCCTCCCCGGCCCGCCCCGGGCCCTTTCGCCTCGCCTTTTGCCCCGGCTCGCCCGCTGCCTTCGCCTGCCTCTCCCGAGCCCACCTCCCGCGCCCCGCACCCCCGACCCCCCGCGCCCCGCACCCCCACTCACACACGCGCTCCCACGCGCCCCCCGCAACCCTCACCCACACTCTCGCACCTCGCAATGCTCTCTCTTGCCTCAAGCCACCGACCCACAGCGGCCGCCACCTGCCCTAAGCGCCGCCACCGCAGCGCCCCCCACCGCCGCCGCCGCCGCCGCCGCCGCCGCCGCGTCCCTCCCGGGCCGGTCCGTGCCTCCTGCCCTCCCCGCCAGGCCCGCTCCCCCGCAGGGCCTGCTGCCCACCTGTGCTCTCCACCCACACCACACCCGCACATCCCTCGTGGCCCGACAGGTCCTTGAAGCTCACCCAAGACCCCCACTGGCCCCAGCAGCCCAGATCCAAAAAAAAAAAAAAAAAAAAAAAAGGCTCTCTCGGGATCACCTGAACCAGAGCTTGGAAAAACCCGCGGGGAAGATCGTTTGGGTTTCGTTGTTTGCAAAGGCTGGCGGGCTGGGGTGGGGGGGGGGGCGGACGGTGGCACCCCATGCCCGAGACGGCCCCGTCAGGTCGCTGGCGCTGACTTGAAGCCTGGGAGGATAGCCTCTTTCTGCACAGGGAACTGACTCGGGTTTGGAGCCCGCAGCTGAGGGCGCTGGGCGTGCGTCCTCAATCCTCCTGCGGTCAGCAATGCAGTGGCTTCGTCTGCTTTGAGTCGGAGGTCGATTCTTACGATTAAAGTCGAGCTGATGTCCAATGTTTCCTCCAGGGGTCTTGGTCCGCCAAGGGACCCACTCGCAGACATTTCCCCGCGCTGTACCGGCGGCTCCCGTGGCCCATCCATTCCACACAGCGCAGGTGGCATCCACAGAGCAGCCCAGGGGCCCATCCCCATCCATCCCAGGGCAGCCCCTTTCCCCCACCTGCCAAGCCCAAGTGTGTGCTCCTTGCCCACCGTCGGTTTCTGGAGTCTGCGGGTGGGTGTTTAGATAGCGCCATCCGTTGCGGCGTTTAGAGTCCACCAACAGGTGATGTCCTAGGGCACTTGTCTTTGCCTTTCTGGCTTCCTTCGCTTAGTATGAGGGTCTCTCGTTCCAGCCCCGCGGCGGCAGATGGCACTCGTTCTGCCGCTTTTTCCTGGCTGTGTGCGATGCCATCGCATGGATGTCCCCGGGCCTTCGAAGTGCACTCACCTGTCAGTGGACCTTTAGGTGGCTTCCAGATCTTGGCTCTGGTGAGTAGTGCGGCGACAGACAGAGGGGTGCCCGGGTCTGCTTCCGGGAAAGTTTGGTCCCGGTGAAATGGAGCTGTTTGGAGGCCGGCTTCGGTCTTTGTGTGGGCCGGCCCGTGTAGGGCTGCTTGGCTGAGACTCTGTCGAGGAGGGAGGCCTTCAGCCACCGGGGCCTCACGGGGCCTACCCGTGCGGCACCATCACAGAGCTCTCTGTCACTGCCCCTTGTGGGGGTGAGGGAAGGGGCGTGTTGGGGGGGGGCGTGTGTGTCGGGGGGGATGGTGGGCAAGGAGCACACACTTGGGCTTGGCGGGTGGGGGCGGGGGTGGGGGTGGGGGAAAGGGGCTGCCCTGGGATGGATGGGGATGGGCCCCTGGGCTGCTCTGTGGATGCCACCTGCGCTGTGTGGAATGGATGGGCCAGGGGAGCCGCCGGTACAGCGCGGGGAAATGTCTGCGAGTGGGTCCCTTGACTCTGTCGAGGAGGGAGGCCTTCAGCCACCGGGGCCTCACGGGGCCTCCCCGTGCGGCACCATCACAGAGCTCTCCGTCACTGCCCCTGGTGGGGGTGAGGGAAGGGGCGTGTTTGGGGGGTGGGGTGGGCGGGGTGTGTGCGCGCGCGCGTGCACGCACGCTGGCGGGCGTGGGTGTCCCGGGGCCTGGCCAGCCCTCCGCTAGAGATCAGCACGCGTGGATGCTGACGTGAGGACCAGCAGGGTGACAGGAGAGGCTGCCTGGTGGGTGACCGCGCTGGGCAGAGCCACAACCCGCTCGCCTTTCAGTTCTCCACCCAGGGGCCCCTCCTGCGAGCCACCCATAGGGGTCCCTGGTCCCTCCCTCAGACGTCGTCTCCACCACGGCCCGAGATCATCTTTCTTCTCCAGTGGGTTCCTTGTCTCTTGCGTACCACCCTCTCCACCCCCCACCCCCACCCCCACCCCCACCCCCACCCGGCTTGCCCTTGGACAGACGGCGAGAAGCTGACCGAGAGACCGAGACAGAGACAGGAGATGAGCCGAGGCCGGTGGGCAAATGGTGCAGAGAGGGCTTGTCCGACGCAGGGTTGCCCCAGAACTTCACACACACGCACGCACACACGGACACACACGCACAGACACACGCCCGCGCACACACACACACGCACACCAGCCCCGGCCCAGCGGCCCGGCGACCCCTCTCTGTGAACGGCCTTGAGGCCACGTGCCGGGCCACGCGGATCCCCCAGTGCCCGAGGGCCCTGGCGGCCCACAGGGATCCAAGGGCAAGGCGGGTGGGAGGCTGGCAGGGTCCACGTGCCACGAGAAGCATGGCTTGCAGGCACGACCTCTGCCCAGAGCCTGTTTCCGCCTGGGCCGACTCCTCCGGCCGCCTCCCAGGCCCACCCTCGCAGCCCTTGGGCCTCCCGGCGGCTCTCTGCGGGCGGGACCTCAGCTGTGGGCTCCGAACCCCTGGCCCTCCCCGGACCCGCGTCCCTCCCTTCCTGTGTCCGGGAAACCCCAGCGAAGCCTTCGGTGCCCGCCAGGCAGGCGGTGGGCCTGCCTTGGTCCGCTCCGTCCTTCCTGACGCGGAGGCGGCTGGTGCTGGGCCTTGCTTGGGCCCTCAGCCTGAGAAGGTCTGTCTTGCCCCAGGAGACCACCCGGCTCGTGTCCGGCCGCCGCCGCCGCCGCCGCCGCCGCCGCCAGGTCCAAGGCGGCCTCGGGGGGCAGGGACAGAGCCGGCCGGGTCTTGCCTCTCCTGCGTTCGCGTGCTTGGGGCTCAGGCCTGTCACCCTCTGGCCGCCGAAGCCCAGCCGCCGGCCCTGCGGTGAAGCCTGGGGCCGAGGGCCATGGCCCCAGCTTCCGGGGCTCGGCTCCGCGGGCTGCCGTGGACACTGGTCGTCTGATCCCAGACGGAGGCAGGGAGGGCCAGCTGGTGGGGCCTGCCGCTCACACAGCCCACCCGCCCTGGACCCGGGGCCCTGGCCGCAGGGCCCCCCCCCGAGGCGAGGTCCTTCTCCGCGGGGGTGGGGTGCTGCTCTCCCTGCGTCCTGTCCTCCGTGGCCCCCCATGGCTCTGAGGACCCGAGAGGCCGGCGCCTGCCTGGGCCTGGGAGGCCCAGTGGGGGTGGAGGGAGCCGGCCCCTGCCTGCCTCTGCACCCTCCCTTCGGCTGCCCCTTGGCCTCCGAGCCCAGCCGAGCCCTGGGACTTCCTCCAAGGCCTTGGGTGGGCTTGCGCCCAGGAGCCCCTGCCAGCAGCCCAGGGAACGGCGGGAACCGGGCCCTCCCTGGCCTCAGCCGGCCCCCGGTAGCCTCATCCTGCTTGGAGCGCCTCGGCTTCCCCCGGGGCGCTCCTTCTCGCGAGCCTGGGGCGCTCCTCGGCGGGGGGCTGCTGTGATGGCATGGCCCGCGAGGGGGACCGTCCTGGGCGTCCAGCGGCGGACAGAGCAGCGTCCAGCAGGCTTCGGGCCCGGCCTGACCCTCCCTCTAGACCCCGGGTGGGCGGCAGGGGACCGGGTCCATTGGGCTGGCGGTGCGGCTCCTTGCTGTGCTCGGGGCCCCGGCTCTCCCGCCCCAGACAGCCACCGGGCCCGCCCCCCACCCCCCATGCCGGGAGGTTCCCCCCCCACTCCACCCCACCCCACCCCACCCCACCCCGCGCCGCCCCCCCCACTCCACCCCCCACCCCCCACCCCCCACCCCCGTGGTTGTGGTCGCCAGCCTCTGGCCAATGCCCCTGCAGACCAGCCCCCGTTTTCCTCCCTGGCACTACCGAGGGGGGCCCGGCCCAGGGCTCTCCAGGAGCCCGCCGTGGGCTGAGTACGGCCGAGGACTGGGCAGGCAGGGCAGCCGGTGGTCGCCGTCCCTCCAGGACACGAGTGCCCCTGCACAGGGGCGGAAGGGGAGGCCCGGGAGCCGGGGAGCCGCGGAGGCCAAGGGCCAGGCCGGCCAGGCCCCAGGGCAGGGCGGGGCGATCCCAGCGTGCGGCCCTGAGGCACTGTCCCCACACCGCTCCACACTGTCCCGAAGCCCCCGAGCGCCAGCCCAGACCCCCGGGACATCCCCCCACCCACCCACACACACACACACTCCCCCCCGACCCCCGGGACACACCCCCGCGCCCTCACCCCCTCCACCCCTCCGCCCCCACCCCACCCCACCCCCCCGCCCCCCCGGACGCCGGGACACCCCCCCCCACTCCCCTCCCCTCCAGCAACGCGCGGCGCTCCCATCCCCCGGCAGCCCACCAGGTGGCGCTCGCTCCCACCCGGCCGCCGCGCCGACGCCCGTGACGTCAGCCGCCCGGCTCCATTTGAGCGCCTCTCGGCAGCCGAGAACTCGGACTTCCCGTGTGGCTCACAACATAACTACTCGGCGTTGCTTCTACAGTGGCTGTGGCTCGACCCCTAGCCTGGGAACCTCCATATGCCGCAGGTGCGGCCACTTGTTTTGCGCTCCCGCTCGCCTCCCCGGCCCGCCCCGGGCCCTTTCGCCTCGCCTTTTGCCCCGGCTCGCCCGCTGCCTTCGCCTGCCTCTCCCGAGCCCACCTCCCGCGCCCCGCACCCCCGACCCCCCGCGCCCCGCACCCCCACTCACACACGCGCTCCCACGCGCCCCCCGCAACCCTCACCCACACTCTCGCACCTCGCAATGCTCTCTCTTGCCTCAAGCCACCGACCCACAGCGGCCGCCACCTGCCCTAAGCGCCGCCACCGCAGCGCCCCCCACCGCCGCCGCCGCCGCCGCCGCCGCCGCCGCGTCCCTCCCGGGCCGGTCCGTGCCTCCTGCCCTCCCCGCCAGGCCCGCTCCCCCGCAGGGCCTGCTGCCCACCTGTGCTCTCCACCCACACCACACCCGCACATCCCTCGTGGCCCGACAGGTCCTTGAAGCTCACCCAAGACCCCCACTGGCCCCAGCAGCCCAGATCCAAAAAAAAAAAAAAAAAAAAAAAAGGCTCTCTCGGGATCACCTGAACCAGAGCTTGGAAAAACCCGCGGGGAAGATCGTTTGGGTTTCGTTGTTTGCAAAGGCTGGCGGGCTGGGGTGGGGGGGGGGGCGGACGGTGGCACCCCATGCCCGAGACGGCCCCGTCAGGTCGCTGGCGCTGACTTGAAGCCTGGGAGGATAGCCTCTTTCTGCACAGGGAACTGACTCGGGTTTGGAGCCCGCAGCTGAGGGCGCTGGGCGTGCGTCCTCAATCCTCCTGCGGTCAGCAATGCAGTGGCTTCGTCTGCTTTGAGTCGGAGGTCGATTCTTACGATTAAAGTCGAGCTGATGTCCAATGTTTCCTCCAGGGGTCTTGGTCCGCCAAGGGACCCACTCGCAGACATTTCCCCGCGCTGTACCGGCGGCTCCCGTGGCCCATCCATTCCACACAGCGCAGGTGGCATCCACAGAGCAGCCCAGGGGCCCATCCCCATCCATCCCAGGGCAGCCCCTTTCCCCCACCTGCCAAGCCCAAGTGTGTGCTCCTTGCCCACCGTCGGTTTCTGGAGTCTGCGGGTGGGTGTTTAGATAGCGCCATCCGTTGCGGCGTTTAGAGTCCACCAACAGGTGATGTCCTAGGGCACTTGTCTTTGCCTTTCTGGCTTCCTTCGCTTAGTATGAGGGTCTCTCGTTCCAGCCCCGCGGCGGCAGATGGCACTCGTTCTGCCGCTTTTTCCTGGCTGTGTGCGATGCCATCGCATGGATGTCCCCGGGCCTTCGAAGTGCACTCACCTGTCAGTGGACCTTTAGGTGGCTTCCAGATCTTGGCTCTGGTGAGTAGTGCGGCGACAGACAGAGGGGTGCCCGGGTCTGCTTCCGGGAAAGTTTGGTCCCGGTGAAATGGAGCTGTTTGGAGGCCGGCTTCGGTCTTTGTGTGGGCCGGCCCGTGTAGGGCTGCTTGGCTGAGACTCTGTCGAGGAGGGAGGCCTTCAGCCACCGGGGCCTCACGGGGCCTACCCGTGCGGCACCATCACAGAGCTCTCTGTCACTGCCCCTTGTGGGGGTGAGGGAAGGGGCGTGTTGGGGGGGGGCGTGTGTGTCGGGGGGGATGGTGGGCAAGGAGCACACACTTGGGCTTGGCGGGTGGGGGCGGGGGTGGGGGTGGGGGAAAGGGGCTGCCCTGGGATGGATGGGGATGGGCCCCTGGGCTGCTCTGTGGATGCCACCTGCGCTGTGTGGAATGGATGGGCCAGGGGAGCCGCCGGTACAGCGCGGGGAAATGTCTGCGAGTGGGTCCCTTGACTCTGTCGAGGAGGGAGGCCTTCAGCCACCGGGGCCTCACGGGGCCTCCCCGTGCGGCACCATCACAGAGCTCTCCGTCACTGCCCCTGGTGGGGGTGAGGGAAGGGGCGTGTTTGGGGGGTGGGGTGGGCGGGGTGTGTGCGCGCGCGCGTGCACGCACGCTGGCGGGCGTGGGTGTCCCGGGGCCTGGCCAGCCCTCCGCTAGAGATCAGCACGCGTGGATGCTGACGTGAGGACCAGCAGGGTGACAGGAGAGGCTGCCTGGTGGGTGACCGCGCTGGGCAGAGCCACAACCCGCTCGCCTTTCAGTTCTCCACCCAGGGGCCCCTCCTGCGAGCCACCCATAGGGGTCCCTGGTCCCTCCCTCAGACGTCGTCTCCACCACGGCCCGAGATCATCTTTCTTCTCCAGTGGGTTCCTTGTCTCTTGCGTACCACCCTCTCCACCCCCCACCCCCACCCCCACCCCCACCCCCACCCGGCTTGCCCTTGGACAGACGGCGAGAAGCTGACCGAGAGACCGAGACAGAGACAGGAGATGAGCCGAGGCCGGTGGGCAAATGGTGCAGAGAGGGCTTGTCCGACGCAGGGTTGCCCCAGAACTTCACACACACGCACGCACACACGGACACACACGCACAGACACACGCCCGCGCACACACACACACGCACACCAGCCCCGGCCCAGCGGCCCGGCGACCCCTCTCTGTGAACGGCCTTGAGGCCACGTGCCGGGCCACGCGGATCCCCCAGTGCCCGAGGGCCCTGGCGGCCCACAGGGATCCAAGGGCAAGGCGGGTGGGAGGCTGGCAGGGTCCACGTGCCACGAGAAGCATGGCTTGCAGGCACGACCTCTGCCCAGAGCCTGTTTCCGCCTGGGCCGACTCCTCCGGCCGCCTCCCAGGCCCACCCTCGCAGCCCTTGGGCCTCCCGGCGGCTCTCTGCGGGCGGGACCTCAGCTGTGGGCTCCGAACCCCTGGCCCTCCCCGGACCCGCGTCCCTCCCTTCCTGTGTCCGGGAAACCCCAGCGAAGCCTTCGGTGCCCGCCAGGCAGGCGGTGGGCCTGCCTTGGTCCGCTCCGTCCTTCCTGACGCGGAGGCGGCTGGTGCTGGGCCTTGCTTGGGCCCTCAGCCTGAGAAGGTCTGTCTTGCCCCAGGAGACCACCCGGCTCGTGTCCGGCCGCCGCCGCCGCCGCCGCCGCCGCCGCCAGGTCCAAGGCGGCCTCGGGGGGCAGGGACAGAGCCGGCCGGGTCTTGCCTCTCCTGCGTTCGCGTGCTTGGGGCTCAGGCCTGTCACCCTCTGGCCGCCGAAGCCCAGCCGCCGGCCCTGCGGTGAAGCCTGGGGCCGAGGGCCATGGCCCCAGCTTCCGGGGCTCGGCTCCGCGGGCTGCCGTGGACACTGGTCGTCTGATCCCAGACGGAGGCAGGGAGGGCCAGCTGGTGGGGCCTGCCGCTCACACAGCCCACCCGCCCTGGACCCGGGGCCCTGGCCGCAGGGCCCCCCCCCGAGGCGAGGTCCTTCTCCGCGGGGGTGGGGTGCTGCTCTCCCTGCGTCCTGTCCTCCGTGGCCCCCCATGGCTCTGAGGACCCGAGAGGCCGGCGCCTGCCTGGGCCTGGGAGGCCCAGTGGGGGTGGAGGGAGCCGGCCCCTGCCTGCCTCTGCACCCTCCCTTCGGCTGCCCCTTGGCCTCCGAGCCCAGCCGAGCCCTGGGACTTCCTCCAAGGCCTTGGGTGGGCTTGCGCCCAGGAGCCCCTGCCAGCAGCCCAGGGAACGGCGGGAACCGGGCCCTCCCTGGCCTCAGCCGGCCCCCGGTAGCCTCATCCTGCTTGGAGCGCCTCGGCTTCCCCCGGGGCGCTCCTTCTCGCGAGCCTGGGGCGCTCCTCGGCGGGGGGCTGCTGTGATGGCATGGCCCGCGAGGGGGACCGTCCTGGGCGTCCAGCGGCGGACAGAGCAGCGTCCAGCAGGCTTCGGGCCCGGCCTGACCCTCCCTCTAGACCCCGGGTGGGCGGCAGGGGACCGGGTCCATTGGGCTGGCGGTGCGGCTCCTTGCTGTGCTCGGGGCCCCGGCTCTCCCGCCCCAGACAGCCACCGGGCCCGCCCCCCACCCCCCATGCCGGGAGGTTCCCCCCCCACTCCACCCCACCCCACCCCACCCCACCCCGCGCCGCCCCCCCCACTCCACCCCCCACCCCCCACCCCCCACCCCCGTGGTTGTGGTCGCCAGCCTCTGGCCAATGCCCCTGCAGACCAGCCCCCGTTTTCCTCCCTGGCACTACCGAGGGGGGCCCGGCCCAGGGCTCTCCAGGAGCCCGCCGTGGGCTGAGTACGGCCGAGGACTGGGCAGGCAGGGCAGCCGGTGGTCGCCGTCCCTCCAGGACACGAGTGCCCCTGCACAGGGGCGGAAGGGGAGGCCCGGGAGCCGGGGAGCCGCGGAGGCCAAGGGCCAGGCCGGCCAGGCCCCAGGGCAGGGCGGGGCGATCCCAGCGTGCGGCCCTGAGGCACTGTCCCCACACCGCTCCACACTGTCCCGAAGCCCCCGAGCGCCAGCCCAGACCCCCGGGACATCCCCCCACCCACCCACACACACACACACTCCCCCCCGACCCCCGGGACACACCCCCGCGCCCTCACCCCCTCCACCCCTCCGCCCCCACCCCACCCCACCCCCCCGCCCCCCCGGACGCCGGGACACCCCCCCCCACTCCCCTCCCCTCCAGCAACGCGCGGCGCTCCCATCCCCCGGCAGCCCACCAGGTGGCGCTCGCTCCCACCCGGCCGCCGCGCCGACGCCCGTGACGTCAGCCGCCCGGCTCCATTTGAGCGCCTCTCGGCAGCCGAGAACTCGGACTTCCCGTGTGGCTCACAACATAACTACTCGGCGTTGCTTCTACAGTGGCTGTGGCTCGACCCCTAGCCTGGGAACCTCCATATGCCGCAGGTGCGGCCACTTGTTTTGCGCTCCCGCTCGCCTCCCCGGCCCGCCCCGGGCCCTTTCGCCTCGCCTTTTGCCCCGGCTCGCCCGCTGCCTTCGCCTGCCTCTCCCGAGCCCACCTCCCGCGCCCCGCACCCCCGACCCCCCGCGCCCCGCACCCCCACTCACACACGCGCTCCCACGCGCCCCCCGCAACCCTCACCCACACTCTCGCACCTCGCAATGCTCTCTCTTGCCTCAAGCCACCGACCCACAGCGGCCGCCACCTGCCCTAAGCGCCGCCACCGCAGCGCCCCCCACCGCCGCCGCCGCCGCCGCCGCCGCCGCCGCGTCCCTCCCGGGCCGGTCCGTGCCTCCTGCCCTCCCCGCCAGGCCCGCTCCCCCGCAGGGCCTGCTGCCCACCTGTGCTCTCCACCCACACCACACCCGCACATCCCTCGTGGCCCGACAGGTCCTTGAAGCTCACCCAAGACCCCCACTGGCCCCAGCAGCCCAGATCCAAAAAAAAAAAAAAAAAAAAAAAAGGCTCTCTCGGGATCACCTGAACCAGAGCTTGGAAAAACCCGCGGGGAAGATCGTTTGGGTTTCGTTGTTTGCAAAGGCTGGCGGGCTGGGGTGGGGGGGGGGGCGGACGGTGGCACCCCATGCCCGAGACGGCCCCGTCAGGTCGCTGGCGCTGACTTGAAGCCTGGGAGGATAGCCTCTTTCTGCACAGGGAACTGACTCGGGTTTGGAGCCCGCAGCTGAGGGCGCTGGGCGTGCGTCCTCAATCCTCCTGCGGTCAGCAATGCAGTGGCTTCGTCTGCTTTGAGTCGGAGGTCGATTCTTACGATTAAAGTCGAGCTGATGTCCAATGTTTCCTCCAGGGGTCTTGGTCCGCCAAGGGACCCACTCGCAGACATTTCCCCGCGCTGTACCGGCGGCTCCCGTGGCCCATCCATTCCACACAGCGCAGGTGGCATCCACAGAGCAGCCCAGGGGCCCATCCCCATCCATCCCAGGGCAGCCCCTTTCCCCCACCTGCCAAGCCCAAGTGTGTGCTCCTTGCCCACCGTCGGTTTCTGGAGTCTGCGGGTGGGTGTTTAGATAGCGCCATCCGTTGCGGCGTTTAGAGTCCACCAACAGGTGATGTCCTAGGGCACTTGTCTTTGCCTTTCTGGCTTCCTTCGCTTAGTATGAGGGTCTCTCGTTCCAGCCCCGCGGCGGCAGATGGCACTCGTTCTGCCGCTTTTTCCTGGCTGTGTGCGATGCCATCGCATGGATGTCCCCGGGCCTTCGAAGTGCACTCACCTGTCAGTGGACCTTTAGGTGGCTTCCAGATCTTGGCTCTGGTGAGTAGTGCGGCGACAGACAGAGGGGTGCCCGGGTCTGCTTCCGGGAAAGTTTGGTCCCGGTGAAATGGAGCTGTTTGGAGGCCGGCTTCGGTCTTTGTGTGGGCCGGCCCGTGTAGGGCTGCTTGGCTGAGACTCTGTCGAGGAGGGAGGCCTTCAGCCACCGGGGCCTCACGGGGCCTACCCGTGCGGCACCATCACAGAGCTCTCTGTCACTGCCCCTTGTGGGGGTGAGGGAAGGGGCGTGTTGGGGGGGGGCGTGTGTGTCGGGGGGGATGGTGGGCAAGGAGCACACACTTGGGCTTGGCGGGTGGGGGCGGGGGTGGGGGTGGGGGAAAGGGGCTGCCCTGGGATGGATGGGGATGGGCCCCTGGGCTGCTCTGTGGATGCCACCTGCGCTGTGTGGAATGGATGGGCCAGGGGAGCCGCCGGTACAGCGCGGGGAAATGTCTGCGAGTGGGTCCCTTGACTCTGTCGAGGAGGGAGGCCTTCAGCCACCGGGGCCTCACGGGGCCTCCCCGTGCGGCACCATCACAGAGCTCTCCGTCACTGCCCCTGGTGGGGGTGAGGGAAGGGGCGTGTTTGGGGGGTGGGGTGGGCGGGGTGTGTGCGCGCGCGCGTGCACGCACGCTGGCGGGCGTGGGTGTCCCGGGGCCTGGCCAGCCCTCCGCTAGAGATCAGCACGCGTGGATGCTGACGTGAGGACCAGCAGGGTGACAGGAGAGGCTGCCTGGTGGGTGACCGCGCTGGGCAGAGCCACAACCCGCTCGCCTTTCAGTTCTCCACCCAGGGGCCCCTCCTGCGAGCCACCCATAGGGGTCCCTGGTCCCTCCCTCAGACGTCGTCTCCACCACGGCCCGAGATCATCTTTCTTCTCCAGTGGGTTCCTTGTCTCTTGCGTACCACCCTCTCCACCCCCCACCCCCACCCCCACCCCCACCCCCACCCGGCTTGCCCTTGGACAGACGGCGAGAAGCTGACCGAGAGACCGAGACAGAGACAGGAGATGAGCCGAGGCCGGTGGGCAAATGGTGCAGAGAGGGCTTGTCCGACGCAGGGTTGCCCCAGAACTTCACACACACGCACGCACACACGGACACACACGCACAGACACACGCCCGCGCACACACACACACGCACACCAGCCCCGGCCCAGCGGCCCGGCGACCCCTCTCTGTGAACGGCCTTGAGGCCACGTGCCGGGCCACGCGGATCCCCCAGTGCCCGAGGGCCCTGGCGGCCCACAGGGATCCAAGGGCAAGGCGGGTGGGAGGCTGGCAGGGTCCACGTGCCACGAGAAGCATGGCTTGCAGGCACGACCTCTGCCCAGAGCCTGTTTCCGCCTGGGCCGACTCCTCCGGCCGCCTCCCAGGCCCACCCTCGCAGCCCTTGGGCCTCCCGGCGGCTCTCTGCGGGCGGGACCTCAGCTGTGGGCTCCGAACCCCTGGCCCTCCCCGGACCCGCGTCCCTCCCTTCCTGTGTCCGGGAAACCCCAGCGAAGCCTTCGGTGCCCGCCAGGCAGGCGGTGGGCCTGCCTTGGTCCGCTCCGTCCTTCCTGACGCGGAGGCGGCTGGTGCTGGGCCTTGCTTGGGCCCTCAGCCTGAGAAGGTCTGTCTTGCCCCAGGAGACCACCCGGCTCGTGTCCGGCCGCCGCCGCCGCCGCCGCCGCCGCCGCCAGGTCCAAGGCGGCCTCGGGGGGCAGGGACAGAGCCGGCCGGGTCTTGCCTCTCCTGCGTTCGCGTGCTTGGGGCTCAGGCCTGTCACCCTCTGGCCGCCGAAGCCCAGCCGCCGGCCCTGCGGTGAAGCCTGGGGCCGAGGGCCATGGCCCCAGCTTCCGGGGCTCGGCTCCGCGGGCTGCCGTGGACACTGGTCGTCTGATCCCAGACGGAGGCAGGGAGGGCCAGCTGGTGGGGCCTGCCGCTCACACAGCCCACCCGCCCTGGACCCGGGGCCCTGGCCGCAGGGCCCCCCCCCGAGGCGAGGTCCTTCTCCGCGGGGGTGGGGTGCTGCTCTCCCTGCGTCCTGTCCTCCGTGGCCCCCCATGGCTCTGAGGACCCGAGAGGCCGGCGCCTGCCTGGGCCTGGGAGGCCCAGTGGGGGTGGAGGGAGCCGGCCCCTGCCTGCCTCTGCACCCTCCCTTCGGCTGCCCCTTGGCCTCCGAGCCCAGCCGAGCCCTGGGACTTCCTCCAAGGCCTTGGGTGGGCTTGCGCCCAGGAGCCCCTGCCAGCAGCCCAGGGAACGGCGGGAACCGGGCCCTCCCTGGCCTCAGCCGGCCCCCGGTAGCCTCATCCTGCTTGGAGCGCCTCGGCTTCCCCCGGGGCGCTCCTTCTCGCGAGCCTGGGGCGCTCCTCGGCGGGGGGCTGCTGTGATGGCATGGCCCGCGAGGGGGACCGTCCTGGGCGTCCAGCGGCGGACAGAGCAGCGTCCAGCAGGCTTCGGGCCCGGCCTGACCCTCCCTCTAGACCCCGGGTGGGCGGCAGGGGACCGGGTCCATTGGGCTGGCGGTGCGGCTCCTTGCTGTGCTCGGGGCCCCGGCTCTCCCGCCCCAGACAGCCACCGGGCCCGCCCCCCACCCCCCATGCCGGGAGGTTCCCCCCCCACTCCACCCCACCCCACCCCACCCCACCCCGCGCCGCCCCCCCCACTCCACCCCCCACCCCCCACCCCCCACCCCCGTGGTTGTGGTCGCCAGCCTCTGGCCAATGCCCCTGCAGACCAGCCCCCGTTTTCCTCCCTGGCACTACCGAGGGGGGCCCGGCCCAGGGCTCTCCAGGAGCCCGCCGTGGGCTGAGTACGGCCGAGGACTGGGCAGGCAGGGCAGCCGGTGGTCGCCGTCCCTCCAGGACACGAGTGCCCCTGCACAGGGGCGGAAGGGGAGGCCCGGGAGCCGGGGAGCCGCGGAGGCCAAGGGCCAGGCCGGCCAGGCCCCAGGGCAGGGCGGGGCGATCCCAGCGTGCGGCCCTGAGGCACTGTCCCCACACCGCTCCACACTGTCCCGAAGCCCCCGAGCGCCAGCCCAGACCCCCGGGACATCCCCCCACCCACCCACACACACACACACTCCCCCCCGACCCCCGGGACACACCCCCGCGCCCTCACCCCCTCCACCCCTCCGCCCCCACCCCACCCCACCCCCCCGCCCCCCCGGACGCCGGGACACCCCCCCCCACTCCCCTCCCCTCCAGCAACGCGCGGCGCTCCCATCCCCCGGCAGCCCACCAGGTGGCGCTCGCTCCCACCCGGCCGCCGCGCCGACGCCCGTGACGTCAGCCGCCCGGCTCCATTTGAGCGCCTCTCGGCAGCCGAGAACTCGGACTTCCCGTGTGGCTCACAACATAACTACTCGGCGTTGCTTCTACAGTGGCTGTGGCTCGACCCCTAGCCTGGGAACCTCCATATGCCGCAGGTGCGGCCACTTGTTTTGCGCTCCCGCTCGCCTCCCCGGCCCGCCCCGGGCCCTTTCGCCTCGCCTTTTGCCCCGGCTCGCCCGCTGCCTTCGCCTGCCTCTCCCGAGCCCACCTCCCGCGCCCCGCACCCCCGACCCCCCGCGCCCCGCACCCCCACTCACACACGCGCTCCCACGCGCCCCCCGCAACCCTCACCCACACTCTCGCACCTCGCAATGCTCTCTCTTGCCTCAAGCCACCGACCCACAGCGGCCGCCACCTGCCCTAAGCGCCGCCACCGCAGCGCCCCCCACCGCCGCCGCCGCCGCCGCCGCCGCCGCCGCGTCCCTCCCGGGCCGGTCCGTGCCTCCTGCCCTCCCCGCCAGGCCCGCTCCCCCGCAGGGCCTGCTGCCCACCTGTGCTCTCCACCCACACCACACCCGCACATCCCTCGTGGCCCGACAGGTCCTTGAAGCTCACCCAAGACCCCCACTGGCCCCAGCAGCCCAGATCCAAAAAAAAAAAAAAAAAAAAAAAAGGCTCTCTCGGGATCACCTGAACCAGAGCTTGGAAAAACCCGCGGGGAAGATCGTTTGGGTTTCGTTGTTTGCAAAGGCTGGCGGGCTGGGGTGGGGGGGGGGGCGGACGGTGGCACCCCATGCCCGAGACGGCCCCGTCAGGTCGCTGGCGCTGACTTGAAGCCTGGGAGGATAGCCTCTTTCTGCACAGGGAACTGACTCGGGTTTGGAGCCCGCAGCTGAGGGCGCTGGGCGTGCGTCCTCAATCCTCCTGCGGTCAGCAATGCAGTGGCTTCGTCTGCTTTGAGTCGGAGGTCGATTCTTACGATTAAAGTCGAGCTGATGTCCAATGTTTCCTCCAGGGGTCTTGGTCCGCCAAGGGACCCACTCGCAGACATTTCCCCGCGCTGTACCGGCGGCTCCCGTGGCCCATCCATTCCACACAGCGCAGGTGGCATCCACAGAGCAGCCCAGGGGCCCATCCCCATCCATCCCAGGGCAGCCCCTTTCCCCCACCTGCCAAGCCCAAGTGTGTGCTCCTTGCCCACCGTCGGTTTCTGGAGTCTGCGGGTGGGTGTTTAGATAGCGCCATCCGTTGCGGCGTTTAGAGTCCACCAACAGGTGATGTCCTAGGGCACTTGTCTTTGCCTTTCTGGCTTCCTTCGCTTAGTATGAGGGTCTCTCGTTCCAGCCCCGCGGCGGCAGATGGCACTCGTTCTGCCGCTTTTTCCTGGCTGTGTGCGATGCCATCGCATGGATGTCCCCGGGCCTTCGAAGTGCACTCACCTGTCAGTGGACCTTTAGGTGGCTTCCAGATCTTGGCTCTGGTGAGTAGTGCGGCGACAGACAGAGGGGTGCCCGGGTCTGCTTCCGGGAAAGTTTGGTCCCGGTGAAATGGAGCTGTTTGGAGGCCGGCTTCGGTCTTTGTGTGGGCCGGCCCGTGTAGGGCTGCTTGGCTGAGACTCTGTCGAGGAGGGAGGCCTTCAGCCACCGGGGCCTCACGGGGCCTACCCGTGCGGCACCATCACAGAGCTCTCTGTCACTGCCCCTTGTGGGGGTGAGGGAAGGGGCGTGTTGGGGGGGGGCGTGTGTGTCGGGGGGGATGGTGGGCAAGGAGCACACACTTGGGCTTGGCGGGTGGGGGCGGGGGTGGGGGTGGGGGAAAGGGGCTGCCCTGGGATGGATGGGGATGGGCCCCTGGGCTGCTCTGTGGATGCCACCTGCGCTGTGTGGAATGGATGGGCCAGGGGAGCCGCCGGTACAGCGCGGGGAAATGTCTGCGAGTGGGTCCCTTGACTCTGTCGAGGAGGGAGGCCTTCAGCCACCGGGGCCTCACGGGGCCTCCCCGTGCGGCACCATCACAGAGCTCTCCGTCACTGCCCCTGGTGGGGGTGAGGGAAGGGGCGTGTTTGGGGGGTGGGGTGGGCGGGGTGTGTGCGCGCGCGCGTGCACGCACGCTGGCGGGCGTGGGTGTCCCGGGGCCTGGCCAGCCCTCCGCTAGAGATCAGCACGCGTGGATGCTGACGTGAGGACCAGCAGGGTGACAGGAGAGGCTGCCTGGTGGGTGACCGCGCTGGGCAGAGCCACAACCCGCTCGCCTTTCAGTTCTCCACCCAGGGGCCCCTCCTGCGAGCCACCCATAGGGGTCCCTGGTCCCTCCCTCAGACGTCGTCTCCACCACGGCCCGAGATCATCTTTCTTCTCCAGTGGGTTCCTTGTCTCTTGCGTACCACCCTCTCCACCCCCCACCCCCACCCCCACCCCCACCCCCACCCGGCTTGCCCTTGGACAGACGGCGAGAAGCTGACCGAGAGACCGAGACAGAGACAGGAGATGAGCCGAGGCCGGTGGGCAAATGGTGCAGAGAGGGCTTGTCCGACGCAGGGTTGCCCCAGAACTTCACACACACGCACGCACACACGGACACACACGCACAGACACACGCCCGCGCACACACACACACGCACACCAGCCCCGGCCCAGCGGCCCGGCGACCCCTCTCTGTGAACGGCCTTGAGGCCACGTGCCGGGCCACGCGGATCCCCCAGTGCCCGAGGGCCCTGGCGGCCCACAGGGATCCAAGGGCAAGGCGGGTGGGAGGCTGGCAGGGTCCACGTGCCACGAGAAGCATGGCTTGCAGGCACGACCTCTGCCCAGAGCCTGTTTCCGCCTGGGCCGACTCCTCCGGCCGCCTCCCAGGCCCACCCTCGCAGCCCTTGGGCCTCCCGGCGGCTCTCTGCGGGCGGGACCTCAGCTGTGGGCTCCGAACCCCTGGCCCTCCCCGGACCCGCGTCCCTCCCTTCCTGTGTCCGGGAAACCCCAGCGAAGCCTTCGGTGCCCGCCAGGCAGGCGGTGGGCCTGCCTTGGTCCGCTCCGTCCTTCCTGACGCGGAGGCGGCTGGTGCTGGGCCTTGCTTGGGCCCTCAGCCTGAGAAGGTCTGTCTTGCCCCAGGAGACCACCCGGCTCGTGTCCGGCCGCCGCCGCCGCCGCCGCCGCCGCCGCCAGGTCCAAGGCGGCCTCGGGGGGCAGGGACAGAGCCGGCCGGGTCTTGCCTCTCCTGCGTTCGCGTGCTTGGGGCTCAGGCCTGTCACCCTCTGGCCGCCGAAGCCCAGCCGCCGGCCCTGCGGTGAAGCCTGGGGCCGAGGGCCATGGCCCCAGCTTCCGGGGCTCGGCTCCGCGGGCTGCCGTGGACACTGGTCGTCTGATCCCAGACGGAGGCAGGGAGGGCCAGCTGGTGGGGCCTGCCGCTCACACAGCCCACCCGCCCTGGACCCGGGGCCCTGGCCGCAGGGCCCCCCCCCGAGGCGAGGTCCTTCTCCGCGGGGGTGGGGTGCTGCTCTCCCTGCGTCCTGTCCTCCGTGGCCCCCCATGGCTCTGAGGACCCGAGAGGCCGGCGCCTGCCTGGGCCTGGGAGGCCCAGTGGGGGTGGAGGGAGCCGGCCCCTGCCTGCCTCTGCACCCTCCCTTCGGCTGCCCCTTGGCCTCCGAGCCCAGCCGAGCCCTGGGACTTCCTCCAAGGCCTTGGGTGGGCTTGCGCCCAGGAGCCCCTGCCAGCAGCCCAGGGAACGGCGGGAACCGGGCCCTCCCTGGCCTCAGCCGGCCCCCGGTAGCCTCATCCTGCTTGGAGCGCCTCGGCTTCCCCCGGGGCGCTCCTTCTCGCGAGCCTGGGGCGCTCCTCGGCGGGGGGCTGCTGTGATGGCATGGCCCGCGAGGGGGACCGTCCTGGGCGTCCAGCGGCGGACAGAGCAGCGTCCAGCAGGCTTCGGGCCCGGCCTGACCCTCCCTCTAGACCCCGGGTGGGCGGCAGGGGACCGGGTCCATTGGGCTGGCGGTGCGGCTCCTTGCTGTGCTCGGGGCCCCGGCTCTCCCGCCCCAGACAGCCACCGGGCCCGCCCCCCACCCCCCATGCCGGGAGGTTCCCCCCCCACTCCACCCCACCCCACCCCACCCCACCCCGCGCCGCCCCCCCCACTCCACCCCCCACCCCCCACCCCCCACCCCCGTGGTTGTGGTCGCCAGCCTCTGGCCAATGCCCCTGCAGACCAGCCCCCGTTTTCCTCCCTGGCACTACCGAGGGGGGCCCGGCCCAGGGCTCTCCAGGAGCCCGCCGTGGGCTGAGTACGGCCGAGGACTGGGCAGGCAGGGCAGCCGGTGGTCGCCGTCCCTCCAGGACACGAGTGCCCCTGCACAGGGGCGGAAGGGGAGGCCCGGGAGCCGGGGAGCCGCGGAGGCCAAGGGCCAGGCCGGCCAGGCCCCAGGGCAGGGCGGGGCGATCCCAGCGTGCGGCCCTGAGGCACTGTCCCCACACCGCTCCACACTGTCCCGAAGCCCCCGAGCGCCAGCCCAGACCCCCGGGACATCCCCCCACCCACCCACACACACACACACTCCCCCCCGACCCCCGGGACACACCCCCGCGCCCTCACCCCCTCCACCCCTCCGCCCCCACCCCACCCCACCCCCCCGCCCCCCCGGACGCCGGGACACCCCCCCCCACTCCCCTCCCCTCCAGCAACGCGCGGCGCTCCCATCCCCCGGCAGCCCACCAGGTGGCGCTCGCTCCCACCCGGCCGCCGCGCCGACGCCCGTGACGTCAGCCGCCCGGCTCCATTTGAGCGCCTCTCGGCAGCCGAGAACTCGGACTTCCCGTGTGGCTCACAACATAACTACTCGGCGTTGCTTCTACAGTGGCTGTGGCTCGACCCCTAGCCTGGGAACCTCCATATGCCGCAGGTGCGGCCACTTGTTTTGCGCTCCCGCTCGCCTCCCCGGCCCGCCCCGGGCCCTTTCGCCTCGCCTTTTGCCCCGGCTCGCCCGCTGCCTTCGCCTGCCTCTCCCGAGCCCACCTCCCGCGCCCCGCACCCCCGACCCCCCGCGCCCCGCACCCCCACTCACACACGCGCTCCCACGCGCCCCCCGCAACCCTCACCCACACTCTCGCACCTCGCAATGCTCTCTCTTGCCTCAAGCCACCGACCCACAGCGGCCGCCACCTGCCCTAAGCGCCGCCACCGCAGCGCCCCCCACCGCCGCCGCCGCCGCCGCCGCCGCCGCCGCGTCCCTCCCGGGCCGGTCCGTGCCTCCTGCCCTCCCCGCCAGGCCCGCTCCCCCGCAGGGCCTGCTGCCCACCTGTGCTCTCCACCCACACCACACCCGCACATCCCTCGTGGCCCGACAGGTCCTTGAAGCTCACCCAAGACCCCCACTGGCCCCAGCAGCCCAGATCCAAAAAAAAAAAAAAAAAAAAAAAAGGCTCTCTCGGGATCACCTGAACCAGAGCTTGGAAAAACCCGCGGGGAAGATCGTTTGGGTTTCGTTGTTTGCAAAGGCTGGCGGGCTGGGGTGGGGGGGGGGGCGGACGGTGGCACCCCATGCCCGAGACGGCCCCGTCAGGTCGCTGGCGCTGACTTGAAGCCTGGGAGGATAGCCTCTTTCTGCACAGGGAACTGACTCGGGTTTGGAGCCCGCAGCTGAGGGCGCTGGGCGTGCGTCCTCAATCCTCCTGCGGTCAGCAATGCAGTGGCTTCGTCTGCTTTGAGTCGGAGGTCGATTCTTACGATTAAAGTCGAGCTGATGTCCAATGTTTCCTCCAGGGGTCTTGGTCCGCCAAGGGACCCACTCGCAGACATTTCCCCGCGCTGTACCGGCGGCTCCCGTGGCCCATCCATTCCACACAGCGCAGGTGGCATCCACAGAGCAGCCCAGGGGCCCATCCCCATCCATCCCAGGGCAGCCCCTTTCCCCCACCTGCCAAGCCCAAGTGTGTGCTCCTTGCCCACCGTCGGTTTCTGGAGTCTGCGGGTGGGTGTTTAGATAGCGCCATCCGTTGCGGCGTTTAGAGTCCACCAACAGGTGATGTCCTAGGGCACTTGTCTTTGCCTTTCTGGCTTCCTTCGCTTAGTATGAGGGTCTCTCGTTCCAGCCCCGCGGCGGCAGATGGCACTCGTTCTGCCGCTTTTTCCTGGCTGTGTGCGATGCCATCGCATGGATGTCCCCGGGCCTTCGAAGTGCACTCACCTGTCAGTGGACCTTTAGGTGGCTTCCAGATCTTGGCTCTGGTGAGTAGTGCGGCGACAGACAGAGGGGTGCCCGGGTCTGCTTCCGGGAAAGTTTGGTCCCGGTGAAATGGAGCTGTTTGGAGGCCGGCTTCGGTCTTTGTGTGGGCCGGCCCGTGTAGGGCTGCTTGGCTGAGACTCTGTCGAGGAGGGAGGCCTTCAGCCACCGGGGCCTCACGGGGCCTACCCGTGCGGCACCATCACAGAGCTCTCTGTCACTGCCCCTTGTGGGGGTGAGGGAAGGGGCGTGTTGGGGGGGGGCGTGTGTGTCGGGGGGGATGGTGGGCAAGGAGCACACACTTGGGCTTGGCGGGTGGGGGCGGGGGTGGGGGTGGGGGAAAGGGGCTGCCCTGGGATGGATGGGGATGGGCCCCTGGGCTGCTCTGTGGATGCCACCTGCGCTGTGTGGAATGGATGGGCCAGGGGAGCCGCCGGTACAGCGCGGGGAAATGTCTGCGAGTGGGTCCCTTGACTCTGTCGAGGAGGGAGGCCTTCAGCCACCGGGGCCTCACGGGGCCTCCCCGTGCGGCACCATCACAGAGCTCTCCGTCACTGCCCCTGGTGGGGGTGAGGGAAGGGGCGTGTTTGGGGGGTGGGGTGGGCGGGGTGTGTGCGCGCGCGCGTGCACGCACGCTGGCGGGCGTGGGTGTCCCGGGGCCTGGCCAGCCCTCCGCTAGAGATCAGCACGCGTGGATGCTGACGTGAGGACCAGCAGGGTGACAGGAGAGGCTGCCTGGTGGGTGACCGCGCTGGGCAGAGCCACAACCCGCTCGCCTTTCAGTTCTCCACCCAGGGGCCCCTCCTGCGAGCCACCCATAGGGGTCCCTGGTCCCTCCCTCAGACGTCGTCTCCACCACGGCCCGAGATCATCTTTCTTCTCCAGTGGGTTCCTTGTCTCTTGCGTACCACCCTCTCCACCCCCCACCCCCACCCCCACCCCCACCCCCACCCGGCTTGCCCTTGGACAGACGGCGAGAAGCTGACCGAGAGACCGAGACAGAGACAGGAGATGAGCCGAGGCCGGTGGGCAAATGGTGCAGAGAGGGCTTGTCCGACGCAGGGTTGCCCCAGAACTTCACACACACGCACGCACACACGGACACACACGCACAGACACACGCCCGCGCACACACACACACGCACACCAGCCCCGGCCCAGCGGCCCGGCGACCCCTCTCTGTGAACGGCCTTGAGGCCACGTGCCGGGCCACGCGGATCCCCCAGTGCCCGAGGGCCCTGGCGGCCCACAGGGATCCAAGGGCAAGGCGGGTGGGAGGCTGGCAGGGTCCACGTGCCACGAGAAGCATGGCTTGCAGGCACGACCTCTGCCCAGAGCCTGTTTCCGCCTGGGCCGACTCCTCCGGCCGCCTCCCAGGCCCACCCTCGCAGCCCTTGGGCCTCCCGGCGGCTCTCTGCGGGCGGGACCTCAGCTGTGGGCTCCGAACCCCTGGCCCTCCCCGGACCCGCGTCCCTCCCTTCCTGTGTCCGGGAAACCCCAGCGAAGCCTTCGGTGCCCGCCAGGCAGGCGGTGGGCCTGCCTTGGTCCGCTCCGTCCTTCCTGACGCGGAGGCGGCTGGTGCTGGGCCTTGCTTGGGCCCTCAGCCTGAGAAGGTCTGTCTTGCCCCAGGAGACCACCCGGCTCGTGTCCGGCCGCCGCCGCCGCCGCCGCCGCCGCCGCCAGGTCCAAGGCGGCCTCGGGGGGCAGGGACAGAGCCGGCCGGGTCTTGCCTCTCCTGCGTTCGCGTGCTTGGGGCTCAGGCCTGTCACCCTCTGGCCGCCGAAGCCCAGCCGCCGGCCCTGCGGTGAAGCCTGGGGCCGAGGGCCATGGCCCCAGCTTCCGGGGCTCGGCTCCGCGGGCTGCCGTGGACACTGGTCGTCTGATCCCAGACGGAGGCAGGGAGGGCCAGCTGGTGGGGCCTGCCGCTCACACAGCCCACCCGCCCTGGACCCGGGGCCCTGGCCGCAGGGCCCCCCCCCGAGGCGAGGTCCTTCTCCGCGGGGGTGGGGTGCTGCTCTCCCTGCGTCCTGTCCTCCGTGGCCCCCCATGGCTCTGAGGACCCGAGAGGCCGGCGCCTGCCTGGGCCTGGGAGGCCCAGTGGGGGTGGAGGGAGCCGGCCCCTGCCTGCCTCTGCACCCTCCCTTCGGCTGCCCCTTGGCCTCCGAGCCCAGCCGAGCCCTGGGACTTCCTCCAAGGCCTTGGGTGGGCTTGCGCCCAGGAGCCCCTGCCAGCAGCCCAGGGAACGGCGGGAACCGGGCCCTCCCTGGCCTCAGCCGGCCCCCGGTAGCCTCATCCTGCTTGGAGCGCCTCGGCTTCCCCCGGGGCGCTCCTTCTCGCGAGCCTGGGGCGCTCCTCGGCGGGGGGCTGCTGTGATGGCATGGCCCGCGAGGGGGACCGTCCTGGGCGTCCAGCGGCGGACAGAGCAGCGTCCAGCAGGCTTCGGGCCCGGCCTGACCCTCCCTCTAGACCCCGGGTGGGCGGCAGGGGACCGGGTCCATTGGGCTGGCGGTGCGGCTCCTTGCTGTGCTCGGGGCCCCGGCTCTCCCGCCCCAGACAGCCACCGGGCCCGCCCCCCACCCCCCATGCCGGGAGGTTCCCCCCCCACTCCACCCCACCCCACCCCACCCCACCCCGCGCCGCCCCCCCCACTCCACCCCCCACCCC
Organism: Sus scrofa; assembly: GCF_054392235.1. Classification (NCBI taxonomy): domain Eukaryota; kingdom Metazoa; phylum Chordata; class Mammalia; order Artiodactyla; family Suidae; genus Sus; species Sus scrofa. The sequence goes on from NW_028146976.1 coordinate 52,877, forward strand.
CCACCCCCCACCCCCGTGGTTGTGGTCGCCAGCCTCTGGCCAATGCCCCTGCAGACCAGCCCCCGTTTTCCTCCCTGGCACTACCGAGGGGGGCCCGGCCCAGGGCTCTCCAGGAGCCCGCCGTGGGCTGAGTACGGCCGAGGACTGGGCAGGCAGGGCAGCCGGTGGTCGCCGTCCCTCCAGGACACGAGTGCCCCTGCACAGGGGCGGAAGGGGAGGCCCGGGAGCCGGGGAGCCGCGGAGGCCAAGGGCCAGGCCGGCCAGGCCCCAGGGCAGGGCGGGGCGATCCCAGCGTGCGGCCCTGAGGCACTGTCCCCACACCGCTCCACACTGTCCCGAAGCCCCCGAGCGCCAGCCCAGACCCCCGGGACATCCCCCCACCCACCCACACACACACACACTCCCCCCCGACCCCCGGGACACACCCCCGCGCCCTCACCCCCTCCACCCCTCCGCCCCCACCCCACCCCACCCCCCCGCCCCCCCGGACGCCGGGACACCCCCCCCCACTCCCCTCCCCTCCAGCAACGCGCGGCGCTCCCATCCCCCGGCAGCCCACCAGGTGGCGCTCGCTCCCACCCGGCCGCCGCGCCGACGCCCGTGACGTCAGCCGCCCGGCTCCATTTGAGCGCCTCTCGGCAGCCGAGAACTCGGACTTCCCGTGTGGCTCACAACATAACTACTCGGCGTTGCTTCTACAGTGGCTGTGGCTCGACCCCTAGCCTGGGAACCTCCATATGCCGCAGGTGCGGCCACTTGTTTTGCGCTCCCGCTCGCCTCCCCGGCCCGCCCCGGGCCCTTTCGCCTCGCCTTTTGCCCCGGCTCGCCCGCTGCCTTCGCCTGCCTCTCCCGAGCCCACCTCCCGCGCCCCGCACCCCCGACCCCCCGCGCCCCGCACCCCCACTCACACACGCGCTCCCACGCGCCCCCCGCAACCCTCACCCACACTCTCGCACCTCGCAATGCTCTCTCTTGCCTCAAGCCACCGACCCACAGCGGCCGCCACCTGCCCTAAGCGCCGCCACCGCAGCGCCCCCCACCGCCGCCGCCGCCGCCGCCGCCGCCGCCGCGTCCCTCCCGGGCCGGTCCGTGCCTCCTGCCCTCCCCGCCAGGCCCGCTCCCCCGCAGGGCCTGCTGCCCACCTGTGCTCTCCACCCACACCACACCCGCACATCCCTCGTGGCCCGACAGGTCCTTGAAGCTCACCCAAGACCCCCACTGGCCCCAGCAGCCCAGATCCAAAAAAAAAAAAAAAAAAAAAAAAGGCTCTCTCGGGATCACCTGAACCAGAGCTTGGAAAAACCCGCGGGGAAGATCGTTTGGGTTTCGTTGTTTGCAAAGGCTGGCGGGCTGGGGTGGGGGGGGGGGCGGACGGTGGCACCCCATGCCCGAGACGGCCCCGTCAGGTCGCTGGCGCTGACTTGAAGCCTGGGAGGATAGCCTCTTTCTGCACAGGGAACTGACTCGGGTTTGGAGCCCGCAGCTGAGGGCGCTGGGCGTGCGTCCTCAATCCTCCTGCGGTCAGCAATGCAGTGGCTTCGTCTGCTTTGAGTCGGAGGTCGATTCTTACGATTAAAGTCGAGCTGATGTCCAATGTTTCCTCCAGGGGTCTTGGTCCGCCAAGGGACCCACTCGCAGACATTTCCCCGCGCTGTACCGGCGGCTCCCGTGGCCCATCCATTCCACACAGCGCAGGTGGCATCCACAGAGCAGCCCAGGGGCCCATCCCCATCCATCCCAGGGCAGCCCCTTTCCCCCACCTGCCAAGCCCAAGTGTGTGCTCCTTGCCCACCGTCGGTTTCTGGAGTCTGCGGGTGGGTGTTTAGATAGCGCCATCCGTTGCGGCGTTTAGAGTCCACCAACAGGTGATGTCCTAGGGCACTTGTCTTTGCCTTTCTGGCTTCCTTCGCTTAGTATGAGGGTCTCTCGTTCCAGCCCCGCGGCGGCAGATGGCACTCGTTCTGCCGCTTTTTCCTGGCTGTGTGCGATGCCATCGCATGGATGTCCCCGGGCCTTCGAAGTGCACTCACCTGTCAGTGGACCTTTAGGTGGCTTCCAGATCTTGGCTCTGGTGAGTAGTGCGGCGACAGACAGAGGGGTGCCCGGGTCTGCTTCCGGGAAAGTTTGGTCCCGGTGAAATGGAGCTGTTTGGAGGCCGGCTTCGGTCTTTGTGTGGGCCGGCCCGTGTAGGGCTGCTTGGCTGAGACTCTGTCGAGGAGGGAGGCCTTCAGCCACCGGGGCCTCACGGGGCCTACCCGTGCGGCACCATCACAGAGCTCTCTGTCACTGCCCCTTGTGGGGGTGAGGGAAGGGGCGTGTTGGGGGGGGGCGTGTGTGTCGGGGGGGATGGTGGGCAAGGAGCACACACTTGGGCTTGGCGGGTGGGGGCGGGGGTGGGGGTGGGGGAAAGGGGCTGCCCTGGGATGGATGGGGATGGGCCCCTGGGCTGCTCTGTGGATGCCACCTGCGCTGTGTGGAATGGATGGGCCAGGGGAGCCGCCGGTACAGCGCGGGGAAATGTCTGCGAGTGGGTCCCTTGACTCTGTCGAGGAGGGAGGCCTTCAGCCACCGGGGCCTCACGGGGCCTCCCCGTGCGGCACCATCACAGAGCTCTCCGTCACTGCCCCTGGTGGGGGTGAGGGAAGGGGCGTGTTTGGGGGGTGGGGTGGGCGGGGTGTGTGCGCGCGCGCGTGCACGCACGCTGGCGGGCGTGGGTGTCCCGGGGCCTGGCCAGCCCTCCGCTAGAGATCAGCACGCGTGGATGCTGACGTGAGGACCAGCAGGGTGACAGGAGAGGCTGCCTGGTGGGTGACCGCGCTGGGCAGAGCCACAACCCGCTCGCCTTTCAGTTCTCCACCCAGGGGCCCCTCCTGCGAGCCACCCATAGGGGTCCCTGGTCCCTCCCTCAGACGTCGTCTCCACCACGGCCCGAGATCATCTTTCTTCTCCAGTGGGTTCCTTGTCTCTTGCGTACCACCCTCTCCACCCCCCACCCCCACCCCCACCCCCACCCCCACCCGGCTTGCCCTTGGACAGACGGCGAGAAGCTGACCGAGAGACCGAGACAGAGACAGGAGATGAGCCGAGGCCGGTGGGCAAATGGTGCAGAGAGGGCTTGTCCGACGCAGGGTTGCCCCAGAACTTCACACACACGCACGCACACACGGACACACACGCACAGACACACGCCCGCGCACACACACACACGCACACCAGCCCCGGCCCAGCGGCCCGGCGACCCCTCTCTGTGAACGGCCTTGAGGCCACGTGCCGGGCCACGCGGATCCCCCAGTGCCCGAGGGCCCTGGCGGCCCACAGGGATCCAAGGGCAAGGCGGGTGGGAGGCTGGCAGGGTCCACGTGCCACGAGAAGCATGGCTTGCAGGCACGACCTCTGCCCAGAGCCTGTTTCCGCCTGGGCCGACTCCTCCGGCCGCCTCCCAGGCCCACCCTCGCAGCCCTTGGGCCTCCCGGCGGCTCTCTGCGGGCGGGACCTCAGCTGTGGGCTCCGAACCCCTGGCCCTCCCCGGACCCGCGTCCCTCCCTTCCTGTGTCCGGGAAACCCCAGCGAAGCCTTCGGTGCCCGCCAGGCAGGCGGTGGGCCTGCCTTGGTCCGCTCCGTCCTTCCTGACGCGGAGGCGGCTGGTGCTGGGCCTTGCTTGGGCCCTCAGCCTGAGAAGGTCTGTCTTGCCCCAGGAGACCACCCGGCTCGTGTCCGGCCGCCGCCGCCGCCGCCGCCGCCGCCGCCAGGTCCAAGGCGGCCTCGGGGGGCAGGGACAGAGCCGGCCGGGTCTTGCCTCTCCTGCGTTCGCGTGCTTGGGGCTCAGGCCTGTCACCCTCTGGCCGCCGAAGCCCAGCCGCCGGCCCTGCGGTGAAGCCTGGGGCCGAGGGCCATGGCCCCAGCTTCCGGGGCTCGGCTCCGCGGGCTGCCGTGGACACTGGTCGTCTGATCCCAGACGGAGGCAGGGAGGGCCAGCTGGTGGGGCCTGCCGCTCACACAGCCCACCCGCCCTGGACCCGGGGCCCTGGCCGCAGGGCCCCCCCCCGAGGCGAGGTCCTTCTCCGCGGGGGTGGGGTGCTGCTCTCCCTGCGTCCTGTCCTCCGTGGCCCCCCATGGCTCTGAGGACCCGAGAGGCCGGCGCCTGCCTGGGCCTGGGAGGCCCAGTGGGGGTGGAGGGAGCCGGCCCCTGCCTGCCTCTGCACCCTCCCTTCGGCTGCCCCTTGGCCTCCGAGCCCAGCCGAGCCCTGGGACTTCCTCCAAGGCCTTGGGTGGGCTTGCGCCCAGGAGCCCCTGCCAGCAGCCCAGGGAACGGCGGGAACCGGGCCCTCCCTGGCCTCAGCCGGCCCCCGGTAGCCTCATCCTGCTTGGAGCGCCTCGGCTTCCCCCGGGGCGCTCCTTCTCGCGAGCCTGGGGCGCTCCTCGGCGGGGGGCTGCTGTGATGGCATGGCCCGCGAGGGGGACCGTCCTGGGCGTCCAGCGGCGGACAGAGCAGCGTCCAGCAGGCTTCGGGCCCGGCCTGACCCTCCCTCTAGACCCCGGGTGGGCGGCAGGGGACCGGGTCCATTGGGCTGGCGGTGCGGCTCCTTGCTGTGCTCGGGGCCCCGGCTCTCCCGCCCCAGACAGCCACCGGGCCCGCCCCCCACCCCCCATGCCGGGAGGTTCCCCCCCCACTCCACCCCACCCCACCCCACCCCACCCCGCGCCGCCCCCCCCACTCCACCCCCCACCCCCCACCCCCCACCCCCGTGGTTGTGGTCGCCAGCCTCTGGCCAATGCCCCTGCAGACCAGCCCCCGTTTTCCTCCCTGGCACTACCGAGGGGGGCCCGGCCCAGGGCTCTCCAGGAGCCCGCCGTGGGCTGAGTACGGCCGAGGACTGGGCAGGCAGGGCAGCCGGTGGTCGCCGTCCCTCCAGGACACGAGTGCCCCTGCACAGGGGCGGAAGGGGAGGCCCGGGAGCCGGGGAGCCGCGGAGGCCAAGGGCCAGGCCGGCCAGGCCCCAGGGCAGGGCGGGGCGATCCCAGCGTGCGGCCCTGAGGCACTGTCCCCACACCGCTCCACACTGTCCCGAAGCCCCCGAGCGCCAGCCCAGACCCCCGGGACATCCCCCCACCCACCCACACACACACACACTCCCCCCCGACCCCCGGGACACACCCCCGCGCCCTCACCCCCTCCACCCCTCCGCCCCCACCCCACCCCACCCCCCCGCCCCCCCGGACGCCGGGACACCCCCCCCCACTCCCCTCCCCTCCAGCAACGCGCGGCGCTCCCATCCCCCGGCAGCCCACCAGGTGGCGCTCGCTCCCACCCGGCCGCCGCGCCGACGCCCGTGACGTCAGCCGCCCGGCTCCATTTGAGCGCCTCTCGGCAGCCGAGAACTCGGACTTCCCGTGTGGCTCACAACATAACTACTCGGCGTTGCTTCTACAGTGGCTGTGGCTCGACCCCTAGCCTGGGAACCTCCATATGCCGCAGGTGCGGCCACTTGTTTTGCGCTCCCGCTCGCCTCCCCGGCCCGCCCCGGGCCCTTTCGCCTCGCCTTTTGCCCCGGCTCGCCCGCTGCCTTCGCCTGCCTCTCCCGAGCCCACCTCCCGCGCCCCGCACCCCCGACCCCCCGCGCCCCGCACCCCCACTCACACACGCGCTCCCACGCGCCCCCCGCAACCCTCACCCACACTCTCGCACCTCGCAATGCTCTCTCTTGCCTCAAGCCACCGACCCACAGCGGCCGCCACCTGCCCTAAGCGCCGCCACCGCAGCGCCCCCCACCGCCGCCGCCGCCGCCGCCGCCGCCGCCGCGTCCCTCCCGGGCCGGTCCGTGCCTCCTGCCCTCCCCGCCAGGCCCGCTCCCCCGCAGGGCCTGCTGCCCACCTGTGCTCTCCACCCACACCACACCCGCACATCCCTCGTGGCCCGACAGGTCCTTGAAGCTCACCCAAGACCCCCACTGGCCCCAGCAGCCCAGATCCAAAAAAAAAAAAAAAAAAAAAAAAGGCTCTCTCGGGATCACCTGAACCAGAGCTTGGAAAAACCCGCGGGGAAGATCGTTTGGGTTTCGTTGTTTGCAAAGGCTGGCGGGCTGGGGTGGGGGGGGGGGCGGACGGTGGCACCCCATGCCCGAGACGGCCCCGTCAGGTCGCTGGCGCTGACTTGAAGCCTGGGAGGATAGCCTCTTTCTGCACAGGGAACTGACTCGGGTTTGGAGCCCGCAGCTGAGGGCGCTGGGCGTGCGTCCTCAATCCTCCTGCGGTCAGCAATGCAGTGGCTTCGTCTGCTTTGAGTCGGAGGTCGATTCTTACGATTAAAGTCGAGCTGATGTCCAATGTTTCCTCCAGGGGTCTTGGTCCGCCAAGGGACCCACTCGCAGACATTTCCCCGCGCTGTACCGGCGGCTCCCGTGGCCCATCCATTCCACACAGCGCAGGTGGCATCCACAGAGCAGCCCAGGGGCCCATCCCCATCCATCCCAGGGCAGCCCCTTTCCCCCACCTGCCAAGCCCAAGTGTGTGCTCCTTGCCCACCGTCGGTTTCTGGAGTCTGCGGGTGGGTGTTTAGATAGCGCCATCCGTTGCGGCGTTTAGAGTCCACCAACAGGTGATGTCCTAGGGCACTTGTCTTTGCCTTTCTGGCTTCCTTCGCTTAGTATGAGGGTCTCTCGTTCCAGCCCCGCGGCGGCAGATGGCACTCGTTCTGCCGCTTTTTCCTGGCTGTGTGCGATGCCATCGCATGGATGTCCCCGGGCCTTCGAAGTGCACTCACCTGTCAGTGGACCTTTAGGTGGCTTCCAGATCTTGGCTCTGGTGAGTAGTGCGGCGACAGACAGAGGGGTGCCCGGGTCTGCTTCCGGGAAAGTTTGGTCCCGGTGAAATGGAGCTGTTTGGAGGCCGGCTTCGGTCTTTGTGTGGGCCGGCCCGTGTAGGGCTGCTTGGCTGAGACTCTGTCGAGGAGGGAGGCCTTCAGCCACCGGGGCCTCACGGGGCCTACCCGTGCGGCACCATCACAGAGCTCTCTGTCACTGCCCCTTGTGGGGGTGAGGGAAGGGGCGTGTTGGGGGGGGGCGTGTGTGTCGGGGGGGATGGTGGGCAAGGAGCACACACTTGGGCTTGGCGGGTGGGGGCGGGGGTGGGGGTGGGGGAAAGGGGCTGCCCTGGGATGGATGGGGATGGGCCCCTGGGCTGCTCTGTGGATGCCACCTGCGCTGTGTGGAATGGATGGGCCAGGGGAGCCGCCGGTACAGCGCGGGGAAATGTCTGCGAGTGGGTCCCTTGACTCTGTCGAGGAGGGAGGCCTTCAGCCACCGGGGCCTCACGGGGCCTCCCCGTGCGGCACCATCACAGAGCTCTCCGTCACTGCCCCTGGTGGGGGTGAGGGAAGGGGCGTGTTTGGGGGGTGGGGTGGGCGGGGTGTGTGCGCGCGCGCGTGCACGCACGCTGGCGGGCGTGGGTGTCCCGGGGCCTGGCCAGCCCTCCGCTAGAGATCAGCACGCGTGGATGCTGACGTGAGGACCAGCAGGGTGACAGGAGAGGCTGCCTGGTGGGTGACCGCGCTGGGCAGAGCCACAACCCGCTCGCCTTTCAGTTCTCCACCCAGGGGCCCCTCCTGCGAGCCACCCATAGGGGTCCCTGGTCCCTCCCTCAGACGTCGTCTCCACCACGGCCCGAGATCATCTTTCTTCTCCAGTGGGTTCCTTGTCTCTTGCGTACCACCCTCTCCACCCCCCACCCCCACCCCCACCCCCACCCCCACCCGGCTTGCCCTTGGACAGACGGCGAGAAGCTGACCGAGAGACCGAGACAGAGACAGGAGATGAGCCGAGGCCGGTGGGCAAATGGTGCAGAGAGGGCTTGTCCGACGCAGGGTTGCCCCAGAACTTCACACACACGCACGCACACACGGACACACACGCACAGACACACGCCCGCGCACACACACACACGCACACCAGCCCCGGCCCAGCGGCCCGGCGACCCCTCTCTGTGAACGGCCTTGAGGCCACGTGCCGGGCCACGCGGATCCCCCAGTGCCCGAGGGCCCTGGCGGCCCACAGGGATCCAAGGGCAAGGCGGGTGGGAGGCTGGCAGGGTCCACGTGCCACGAGAAGCATGGCTTGCAGGCACGACCTCTGCCCAGAGCCTGTTTCCGCCTGGGCCGACTCCTCCGGCCGCCTCCCAGGCCCACCCTCGCAGCCCTTGGGCCTCCCGGCGGCTCTCTGCGGGCGGGACCTCAGCTGTGGGCTCCGAACCCCTGGCCCTCCCCGGACCCGCGTCCCTCCCTTCCTGTGTCCGGGAAACCCCAGCGAAGCCTTCGGTGCCCGCCAGGCAGGCGGTGGGCCTGCCTTGGTCCGCTCCGTCCTTCCTGACGCGGAGGCGGCTGGTGCTGGGCCTTGCTTGGGCCCTCAGCCTGAGAAGGTCTGTCTTGCCCCAGGAGACCACCCGGCTCGTGTCCGGCCGCCGCCGCCGCCGCCGCCGCCGCCGCCAGGTCCAAGGCGGCCTCGGGGGGCAGGGACAGAGCCGGCCGGGTCTTGCCTCTCCTGCGTTCGCGTGCTTGGGGCTCAGGCCTGTCACCCTCTGGCCGCCGAAGCCCAGCCGCCGGCCCTGCGGTGAAGCCTGGGGCCGAGGGCCATGGCCCCAGCTTCCGGGGCTCGGCTCCGCGGGCTGCCGTGGACACTGGTCGTCTGATCCCAGACGGAGGCAGGGAGGGCCAGCTGGTGGGGCCTGCCGCTCACACAGCCCACCCGCCCTGGACCCGGGGCCCTGGCCGCAGGGCCCCCCCCCGAGGCGAGGTCCTTCTCCGCGGGGGTGGGGTGCTGCTCTCCCTGCGTCCTGTCCTCCGTGGCCCCCCATGGCTCTGAGGACCCGAGAGGCCGGCGCCTGCCTGGGCCTGGGAGGCCCAGTGGGGGTGGAGGGAGCCGGCCCCTGCCTGCCTCTGCACCCTCCCTTCGGCTGCCCCTTGGCCTCCGAGCCCAGCCGAGCCCTGGGACTTCCTCCAAGGCCTTGGGTGGGCTTGCGCCCAGGAGCCCCTGCCAGCAGCCCAGGGAACGGCGGGAACCGGGCCCTCCCTGGCCTCAGCCGGCCCCCGGTAGCCTCATCCTGCTTGGAGCGCCTCGGCTTCCCCCGGGGCGCTCCTTCTCGCGAGCCTGGGGCGCTCCTCGGCGGGGGGCTGCTGTGATGGCATGGCCCGCGAGGGGGACCGTCCTGGGCGTCCAGCGGCGGACAGAGCAGCGTCCAGCAGGCTTCGGGCCCGGCCTGACCCTCCCTCTAGACCCCGGGTGGGCGGCAGGGGACCGGGTCCATTGGGCTGGCGGTGCGGCTCCTTGCTGTGCTCGGGGCCCCGGCTCTCCCGCCCCAGACAGCCACCGGGCCCGCCCCCCACCCCCCATGCCGGGAGGTTCCCCCCCCACTCCACCCCACCCCACCCCACCCCACCCCGCGCCGCCCCCCCCACTCCACCCCCCACCCCCCACCCCCCACCCCCGTGGTTGTGGTCGCCAGCCTCTGGCCAATGCCCCTGCAGACCAGCCCCCGTTTTCCTCCCTGGCACTACCGAGGGGGGCCCGGCCCAGGGCTCTCCAGGAGCCCGCCGTGGGCTGAGTACGGCCGAGGACTGGGCAGGCAGGGCAGCCGGTGGTCGCCGTCCCTCCAGGACACGAGTGCCCCTGCACAGGGGCGGAAGGGGAGGCCCGGGAGCCGGGGAGCCGCGGAGGCCAAGGGCCAGGCCGGCCAGGCCCCAGGGCAGGGCGGGGCGATCCCAGCGTGCGGCCCTGAGGCACTGTCCCCACACCGCTCCACACTGTCCCGAAGCCCCCGAGCGCCAGCCCAGACCCCCGGGACATCCCCCCACCCACCCACACACACACACACTCCCCCCCGACCCCCGGGACACACCCCCGCGCCCTCACCCCCTCCACCCCTCCGCCCCCACCCCACCCCACCCCCCCGCCCCCCCGGACGCCGGGACACCCCCCCCCACTCCCCTCCCCTCCAGCAACGCGCGGCGCTCCCATCCCCCGGCAGCCCACCAGGTGGCGCTCGCTCCCACCCGGCCGCCGCGCCGACGCCCGTGACGTCAGCCGCCCGGCTCCATTTGAGCGCCTCTCGGCAGCCGAGAACTCGGACTTCCCGTGTGGCTCACAACATAACTACTCGGCGTTGCTTCTACAGTGGCTGTGGCTCGACCCCTAGCCTGGGAACCTCCATATGCCGCAGGTGCGGCCACTTGTTTTGCGCTCCCGCTCGCCTCCCCGGCCCGCCCCGGGCCCTTTCGCCTCGCCTTTTGCCCCGGCTCGCCCGCTGCCTTCGCCTGCCTCTCCCGAGCCCACCTCCCGCGCCCCGCACCCCCGACCCCCCGCGCCCCGCACCCCCACTCACACACGCGCTCCCACGCGCCCCCCGCAACCCTCACCCACACTCTCGCACCTCGCAATGCTCTCTCTTGCCTCAAGCCACCGACCCACAGCGGCCGCCACCTGCCCTAAGCGCCGCCACCGCAGCGCCCCCCACCGCCGCCGCCGCCGCCGCCGCCGCCGCCGCGTCCCTCCCGGGCCGGTCCGTGCCTCCTGCCCTCCCCGCCAGGCCCGCTCCCCCGCAGGGCCTGCTGCCCACCTGTGCTCTCCACCCACACCACACCCGCACATCCCTCGTGGCCCGACAGGTCCTTGAAGCTCACCCAAGACCCCCACTGGCCCCAGCAGCCCAGATCCAAAAAAAAAAAAAAAAAAAAAAAAGGCTCTCTCGGGATCACCTGAACCAGAGCTTGGAAAAACCCGCGGGGAAGATCGTTTGGGTTTCGTTGTTTGCAAAGGCTGGCGGGCTGGGGTGGGGGGGGGGGCGGACGGTGGCACCCCATGCCCGAGACGGCCCCGTCAGGTCGCTGGCGCTGACTTGAAGCCTGGGAGGATAGCCTCTTTCTGCACAGGGAACTGACTCGGGTTTGGAGCCCGCAGCTGAGGGCGCTGGGCGTGCGTCCTCAATCCTCCTGCGGTCAGCAATGCAGTGGCTTCGTCTGCTTTGAGTCGGAGGTCGATTCTTACGATTAAAGTCGAGCTGATGTCCAATGTTTCCTCCAGGGGTCTTGGTCCGCCAAGGGACCCACTCGCAGACATTTCCCCGCGCTGTACCGGCGGCTCCCGTGGCCCATCCATTCCACACAGCGCAGGTGGCATCCACAGAGCAGCCCAGGGGCCCATCCCCATCCATCCCAGGGCAGCCCCTTTCCCCCACCTGCCAAGCCCAAGTGTGTGCTCCTTGCCCACCGTCGGTTTCTGGAGTCTGCGGGTGGGTGTTTAGATAGCGCCATCCGTTGCGGCGTTTAGAGTCCACCAACAGGTGATGTCCTAGGGCACTTGTCTTTGCCTTTCTGGCTTCCTTCGCTTAGTATGAGGGTCTCTCGTTCCAGCCCCGCGGCGGCAGATGGCACTCGTTCTGCCGCTTTTTCCTGGCTGTGTGCGATGCCATCGCATGGATGTCCCCGGGCCTTCGAAGTGCACTCACCTGTCAGTGGACCTTTAGGTGGCTTCCAGATCTTGGCTCTGGTGAGTAGTGCGGCGACAGACAGAGGGGTGCCCGGGTCTGCTTCCGGGAAAGTTTGGTCCCGGTGAAATGGAGCTGTTTGGAGGCCGGCTTCGGTCTTTGTGTGGGCCGGCCCGTGTAGGGCTGCTTGGCTGAGACTCTGTCGAGGAGGGAGGCCTTCAGCCACCGGGGCCTCACGGGGCCTACCCGTGCGGCACCATCACAGAGCTCTCTGTCACTGCCCCTTGTGGGGGTGAGGGAAGGGGCGTGTTGGGGGGGGGCGTGTGTGTCGGGGGGGATGGTGGGCAAGGAGCACACACTTGGGCTTGGCGGGTGGGGGCGGGGGTGGGGGTGGGGGAAAGGGGCTGCCCTGGGATGGATGGGGATGGGCCCCTGGGCTGCTCTGTGGATGCCACCTGCGCTGTGTGGAATGGATGGGCCAGGGGAGCCGCCGGTACAGCGCGGGGAAATGTCTGCGAGTGGGTCCCTTGACTCTGTCGAGGAGGGAGGCCTTCAGCCACCGGGGCCTCACGGGGCCTCCCCGTGCGGCACCATCACAGAGCTCTCCGTCACTGCCCCTGGTGGGGGTGAGGGAAGGGGCGTGTTTGGGGGGTGGGGTGGGCGGGGTGTGTGCGCGCGCGCGTGCACGCACGCTGGCGGGCGTGGGTGTCCCGGGGCCTGGCCAGCCCTCCGCTAGAGATCAGCACGCGTGGATGCTGACGTGAGGACCAGCAGGGTGACAGGAGAGGCTGCCTGGTGGGTGACCGCGCTGGGCAGAGCCACAACCCGCTCGCCTTTCAGTTCTCCACCCAGGGGCCCCTCCTGCGAGCCACCCATAGGGGTCCCTGGTCCCTCCCTCAGACGTCGTCTCCACCACGGCCCGAGATCATCTTTCTTCTCCAGTGGGTTCCTTGTCTCTTGCGTACCACCCTCTCCACCCCCCACCCCCACCCCCACCCCCACCCCCACCCGGCTTGCCCTTGGACAGACGGCGAGAAGCTGACCGAGAGACCGAGACAGAGACAGGAGATGAGCCGAGGCCGGTGGGCAAATGGTGCAGAGAGGGCTTGTCCGACGCAGGGTTGCCCCAGAACTTCACACACACGCACGCACACACGGACACACACGCACAGACACACGCCCGCGCACACACACACACGCACACCAGCCCCGGCCCAGCGGCCCGGCGACCCCTCTCTGTGAACGGCCTTGAGGCCACGTGCCGGGCCACGCGGATCCCCCAGTGCCCGAGGGCCCTGGCGGCCCACAGGGATCCAAGGGCAAGGCGGGTGGGAGGCTGGCAGGGTCCACGTGCCACGAGAAGCATGGCTTGCAGGCACGACCTCTGCCCAGAGCCTGTTTCCGCCTGGGCCGACTCCTCCGGCCGCCTCCCAGGCCCACCCTCGCAGCCCTTGGGCCTCCCGGCGGCTCTCTGCGGGCGGGACCTCAGCTGTGGGCTCCGAACCCCTGGCCCTCCCCGGACCCGCGTCCCTCCCTTCCTGTGTCCGGGAAACCCCAGCGAAGCCTTCGGTGCCCGCCAGGCAGGCGGTGGGCCTGCCTTGGTCCGCTCCGTCCTTCCTGACGCGGAGGCGGCTGGTGCTGGGCCTTGCTTGGGCCCTCAGCCTGAGAAGGTCTGTCTTGCCCCAGGAGACCACCCGGCTCGTGTCCGGCCGCCGCCGCCGCCGCCGCCGCCGCCGCCAGGTCCAAGGCGGCCTCGGGGGGCAGGGACAGAGCCGGCCGGGTCTTGCCTCTCCTGCGTTCGCGTGCTTGGGGCTCAGGCCTGTCACCCTCTGGCCGCCGAAGCCCAGCCGCCGGCCCTGCGGTGAAGCCTGGGGCCGAGGGCCATGGCCCCAGCTTCCGGGGCTCGGCTCCGCGGGCTGCCGTGGACACTGGTCGTCTGATCCCAGACGGAGGCAGGGAGGGCCAGCTGGTGGGGCCTGCCGCTCACACAGCCCACCCGCCCTGGACCCGGGGCCCTGGCCGCAGGGCCCCCCCCCGAGGCGAGGTCCTTCTCCGCGGGGGTGGGGTGCTGCTCTCCCTGCGTCCTGTCCTCCGTGGCCCCCCATGGCTCTGAGGACCCGAGAGGCCGGCGCCTGCCTGGGCCTGGGAGGCCCAGTGGGGGTGGAGGGAGCCGGCCCCTGCCTGCCTCTGCACCCTCCCTTCGGCTGCCCCTTGGCCTCCGAGCCCAGCCGAGCCCTGGGACTTCCTCCAAGGCCTTGGGTGGGCTTGCGCCCAGGAGCCCCTGCCAGCAGCCCAGGGAACGGCGGGAACCGGGCCCTCCCTGGCCTCAGCCGGCCCCCGGTAGCCTCATCCTGCTTGGAGCGCCTCGGCTTCCCCCGGGGCGCTCCTTCTCGCGAGCCTGGGGCGCTCCTCGGCGGGGGGCTGCTGTGATGGCATGGCCCGCGAGGGGGACCGTCCTGGGCGTCCAGCGGCGGACAGAGCAGCGTCCAGCAGGCTTCGGGCCCGGCCTGACCCTCCCTCTAGACCCCGGGTGGGCGGCAGGGGACCGGGTCCATTGGGCTGGCGGTGCGGCTCCTTGCTGTGCTCGGGGCCCCGGCTCTCCCGCCCCAGACAGCCACCGGGCCCGCCCCCCACCCCCCATGCCGGGAGGTTCCCCCCCCACTCCACCCCACCCCACCCCACCCCACCCCGCGCCGCCCCCCCCACTCCACCCCCCACCCCCCACCCCCCACCCCCGTGGTTGTGGTCGCCAGCCTCTGGCCAATGCCCCTGCAGACCAGCCCCCGTTTTCCTCCCTGGCACTACCGAGGGGGGCCCGGCCCAGGGCTCTCCAGGAGCCCGCCGTGGGCTGAGTACGGCCGAGGACTGGGCAGGCAGGGCAGCCGGTGGTCGCCGTCCCTCCAGGACACGAGTGCCCCTGCACAGGGGCGGAAGGGGAGGCCCGGGAGCCGGGGAGCCGCGGAGGCCAAGGGCCAGGCCGGCCAGGCCCCAGGGCAGGGCGGGGCGATCCCAGCGTGCGGCCCTGAGGCACTGTCCCCACACCGCTCCACACTGTCCCGAAGCCCCCGAGCGCCAGCCCAGACCCCCGGGACATCCCCCCACCCACCCACACACACACACACTCCCCCCCGACCCCCGGGACACACCCCCGCGCCCTCACCCCCTCCACCCCTCCGCCCCCACCCCACCCCACCCCCCCGCCCCCCCGGACGCCGGGACACCCCCCCCCACTCCCCTCCCCTCCAGCAACGCGCGGCGCTCCCATCCCCCGGCAGCCCACCAGGTGGCGCTCGCTCCCACCCGGCCGCCGCGCCGACGCCCGTGACGTCAGCCGCCCGGCTCCATTTGAGCGCCTCTCGGCAGCCGAGAACTCGGACTTCCCGTGTGGCTCACAACATAACTACTCGGCGTTGCTTCTACAGTGGCTGTGGCTCGACCCCTAGCCTGGGAACCTCCATATGCCGCAGGTGCGGCCACTTGTTTTGCGCTCCCGCTCGCCTCCCCGGCCCGCCCCGGGCCCTTTCGCCTCGCCTTTTGCCCCGGCTCGCCCGCTGCCTTCGCCTGCCTCTCCCGAGCCCACCTCCCGCGCCCCGCACCCCCGACCCCCCGCGCCCCGCACCCCCACTCACACACGCGCTCCCACGCGCCCCCCGCAACCCTCACCCACACTCTCGCACCTCGCAATGCTCTCTCTTGCCTCAAGCCACCGACCCACAGCGGCCGCCACCTGCCCTAAGCGCCGCCACCGCAGCGCCCCCCACCGCCGCCGCCGCCGCCGCCGCCGCCGCCGCGTCCCTCCCGGGCCGGTCCGTGCCTCCTGCCCTCCCCGCCAGGCCCGCTCCCCCGCAGGGCCTGCTGCCCACCTGTGCTCTCCACCCA
Source organism: Sus scrofa (assembly GCF_054392235.1). Taxonomy (NCBI): domain Eukaryota; kingdom Metazoa; phylum Chordata; class Mammalia; order Artiodactyla; family Suidae; genus Sus; species Sus scrofa. The sequence continues at coordinate 68,225 of NW_028146976.1, forward strand.
CACCACACCCGCACATCCCTCGTGGCCCGACAGGTCCTTGAAGCTCACCCAAGACCCCCACTGGCCCCAGCAGCCCAGATCCAAAAAAAAAAAAAAAAAAAAAAAAGGCTCTCTCGGGATCACCTGAACCAGAGCTTGGAAAAACCCGCGGGGAAGATCGTTTGGGTTTCGTTGTTTGCAAAGGCTGGCGGGCTGGGGTGGGGGGGGGGGCGGACGGTGGCACCCCATGCCCGAGACGGCCCCGTCAGGTCGCTGGCGCTGACTTGAAGCCTGGGAGGATAGCCTCTTTCTGCACAGGGAACTGACTCGGGTTTGGAGCCCGCAGCTGAGGGCGCTGGGCGTGCGTCCTCAATCCTCCTGCGGTCAGCAATGCAGTGGCTTCGTCTGCTTTGAGTCGGAGGTCGATTCTTACGATTAAAGTCGAGCTGATGTCCAATGTTTCCTCCAGGGGTCTTGGTCCGCCAAGGGACCCACTCGCAGACATTTCCCCGCGCTGTACCGGCGGCTCCCGTGGCCCATCCATTCCACACAGCGCAGGTGGCATCCACAGAGCAGCCCAGGGGCCCATCCCCATCCATCCCAGGGCAGCCCCTTTCCCCCACCTGCCAAGCCCAAGTGTGTGCTCCTTGCCCACCGTCGGTTTCTGGAGTCTGCGGGTGGGTGTTTAGATAGCGCCATCCGTTGCGGCGTTTAGAGTCCACCAACAGGTGATGTCCTAGGGCACTTGTCTTTGCCTTTCTGGCTTCCTTCGCTTAGTATGAGGGTCTCTCGTTCCAGCCCCGCGGCGGCAGATGGCACTCGTTCTGCCGCTTTTTCCTGGCTGTGTGCGATGCCATCGCATGGATGTCCCCGGGCCTTCGAAGTGCACTCACCTGTCAGTGGACCTTTAGGTGGCTTCCAGATCTTGGCTCTGGTGAGTAGTGCGGCGACAGACAGAGGGGTGCCCGGGTCTGCTTCCGGGAAAGTTTGGTCCCGGTGAAATGGAGCTGTTTGGAGGCCGGCTTCGGTCTTTGTGTGGGCCGGCCCGTGTAGGGCTGCTTGGCTGAGACTCTGTCGAGGAGGGAGGCCTTCAGCCACCGGGGCCTCACGGGGCCTACCCGTGCGGCACCATCACAGAGCTCTCTGTCACTGCCCCTTGTGGGGGTGAGGGAAGGGGCGTGTTGGGGGGGGGCGTGTGTGTCGGGGGGGATGGTGGGCAAGGAGCACACACTTGGGCTTGGCGGGTGGGGGCGGGGGTGGGGGTGGGGGAAAGGGGCTGCCCTGGGATGGATGGGGATGGGCCCCTGGGCTGCTCTGTGGATGCCACCTGCGCTGTGTGGAATGGATGGGCCAGGGGAGCCGCCGGTACAGCGCGGGGAAATGTCTGCGAGTGGGTCCCTTGACTCTGTCGAGGAGGGAGGCCTTCAGCCACCGGGGCCTCACGGGGCCTCCCCGTGCGGCACCATCACAGAGCTCTCCGTCACTGCCCCTGGTGGGGGTGAGGGAAGGGGCGTGTTTGGGGGGTGGGGTGGGCGGGGTGTGTGCGCGCGCGCGTGCACGCACGCTGGCGGGCGTGGGTGTCCCGGGGCCTGGCCAGCCCTCCGCTAGAGATCAGCACGCGTGGATGCTGACGTGAGGACCAGCAGGGTGACAGGAGAGGCTGCCTGGTGGGTGACCGCGCTGGGCAGAGCCACAACCCGCTCGCCTTTCAGTTCTCCACCCAGGGGCCCCTCCTGCGAGCCACCCATAGGGGTCCCTGGTCCCTCCCTCAGACGTCGTCTCCACCACGGCCCGAGATCATCTTTCTTCTCCAGTGGGTTCCTTGTCTCTTGCGTACCACCCTCTCCACCCCCCACCCCCACCCCCACCCCCACCCCCACCCGGCTTGCCCTTGGACAGACGGCGAGAAGCTGACCGAGAGACCGAGACAGAGACAGGAGATGAGCCGAGGCCGGTGGGCAAATGGTGCAGAGAGGGCTTGTCCGACGCAGGGTTGCCCCAGAACTTCACACACACGCACGCACACACGGACACACACGCACAGACACACGCCCGCGCACACACACACACGCACACCAGCCCCGGCCCAGCGGCCCGGCGACCCCTCTCTGTGAACGGCCTTGAGGCCACGTGCCGGGCCACGCGGATCCCCCAGTGCCCGAGGGCCCTGGCGGCCCACAGGGATCCAAGGGCAAGGCGGGTGGGAGGCTGGCAGGGTCCACGTGCCACGAGAAGCATGGCTTGCAGGCACGACCTCTGCCCAGAGCCTGTTTCCGCCTGGGCCGACTCCTCCGGCCGCCTCCCAGGCCCACCCTCGCAGCCCTTGGGCCTCCCGGCGGCTCTCTGCGGGCGGGACCTCAGCTGTGGGCTCCGAACCCCTGGCCCTCCCCGGACCCGCGTCCCTCCCTTCCTGTGTCCGGGAAACCCCAGCGAAGCCTTCGGTGCCCGCCAGGCAGGCGGTGGGCCTGCCTTGGTCCGCTCCGTCCTTCCTGACGCGGAGGCGGCTGGTGCTGGGCCTTGCTTGGGCCCTCAGCCTGAGAAGGTCTGTCTTGCCCCAGGAGACCACCCGGCTCGTGTCCGGCCGCCGCCGCCGCCGCCGCCGCCGCCGCCAGGTCCAAGGCGGCCTCGGGGGGCAGGGACAGAGCCGGCCGGGTCTTGCCTCTCCTGCGTTCGCGTGCTTGGGGCTCAGGCCTGTCACCCTCTGGCCGCCGAAGCCCAGCCGCCGGCCCTGCGGTGAAGCCTGGGGCCGAGGGCCATGGCCCCAGCTTCCGGGGCTCGGCTCCGCGGGCTGCCGTGGACACTGGTCGTCTGATCCCAGACGGAGGCAGGGAGGGCCAGCTGGTGGGGCCTGCCGCTCACACAGCCCACCCGCCCTGGACCCGGGGCCCTGGCCGCAGGGCCCCCCCCCGAGGCGAGGTCCTTCTCCGCGGGGGTGGGGTGCTGCTCTCCCTGCGTCCTGTCCTCCGTGGCCCCCCATGGCTCTGAGGACCCGAGAGGCCGGCGCCTGCCTGGGCCTGGGAGGCCCAGTGGGGGTGGAGGGAGCCGGCCCCTGCCTGCCTCTGCACCCTCCCTTCGGCTGCCCCTTGGCCTCCGAGCCCAGCCGAGCCCTGGGACTTCCTCCAAGGCCTTGGGTGGGCTTGCGCCCAGGAGCCCCTGCCAGCAGCCCAGGGAACGGCGGGAACCGGGCCCTCCCTGGCCTCAGCCGGCCCCCGGTAGCCTCATCCTGCTTGGAGCGCCTCGGCTTCCCCCGGGGCGCTCCTTCTCGCGAGCCTGGGGCGCTCCTCGGCGGGGGGCTGCTGTGATGGCATGGCCCGCGAGGGGGACCGTCCTGGGCGTCCAGCGGCGGACAGAGCAGCGTCCAGCAGGCTTCGGGCCCGGCCTGACCCTCCCTCTAGACCCCGGGTGGGCGGCAGGGGACCGGGTCCATTGGGCTGGCGGTGCGGCTCCTTGCTGTGCTCGGGGCCCCGGCTCTCCCGCCCCAGACAGCCACCGGGCCCGCCCCCCACCCCCCATGCCGGGAGGTTCCCCCCCCACTCCACCCCACCCCACCCCACCCCACCCCGCGCCGCCCCCCCCACTCCACCCCCCACCCCCCACCCCCCACCCCCGTGGTTGTGGTCGCCAGCCTCTGGCCAATGCCCCTGCAGACCAGCCCCCGTTTTCCTCCCTGGCACTACCGAGGGGGGCCCGGCCCAGGGCTCTCCAGGAGCCCGCCGTGGGCTGAGTACGGCCGAGGACTGGGCAGGCAGGGCAGCCGGTGGTCGCCGTCCCTCCAGGACACGAGTGCCCCTGCACAGGGGCGGAAGGGGAGGCCCGGGAGCCGGGGAGCCGCGGAGGCCAAGGGCCAGGCCGGCCAGGCCCCAGGGCAGGGCGGGGCGATCCCAGCGTGCGGCCCTGAGGCACTGTCCCCACACCGCTCCACACTGTCCCGAAGCCCCCGAGCGCCAGCCCAGACCCCCGGGACATCCCCCCACCCACCCACACACACACACACTCCCCCCCGACCCCCGGGACACACCCCCGCGCCCTCACCCCCTCCACCCCTCCGCCCCCACCCCACCCCACCCCCCCGCCCCCCCGGACGCCGGGACACCCCCCCCCACTCCCCTCCCCTCCAGCAACGCGCGGCGCTCCCATCCCCCGGCAGCCCACCAGGTGGCGCTCGCTCCCACCCGGCCGCCGCGCCGACGCCCGTGACGTCAGCCGCCCGGCTCCATTTGAGCGCCTCTCGGCAGCCGAGAACTCGGACTTCCCGTGTGGCTCACAACATAACTACTCGGCGTTGCTTCTACAGTGGCTGTGGCTCGACCCCTAGCCTGGGAACCTCCATATGCCGCAGGTGCGGCCACTTGTTTTGCGCTCCCGCTCGCCTCCCCGGCCCGCCCCGGGCCCTTTCGCCTCGCCTTTTGCCCCGGCTCGCCCGCTGCCTTCGCCTGCCTCTCCCGAGCCCACCTCCCGCGCCCCGCACCCCCGACCCCCCGCGCCCCGCACCCCCACTCACACACGCGCTCCCACGCGCCCCCCGCAACCCTCACCCACACTCTCGCACCTCGCAATGCTCTCTCTTGCCTCAAGCCACCGACCCACAGCGGCCGCCACCTGCCCTAAGCGCCGCCACCGCAGCGCCCCCCACCGCCGCCGCCGCCGCCGCCGCCGCCGCCGCGTCCCTCCCGGGCCGGTCCGTGCCTCCTGCCCTCCCCGCCAGGCCCGCTCCCCCGCAGGGCCTGCTGCCCACCTGTGCTCTCCACCCACACCACACCCGCACATCCCTCGTGGCCCGACAGGTCCTTGAAGCTCACCCAAGACCCCCACTGGCCCCAGCAGCCCAGATCCAAAAAAAAAAAAAAAAAAAAAAAAGGCTCTCTCGGGATCACCTGAACCAGAGCTTGGAAAAACCCGCGGGGAAGATCGTTTGGGTTTCGTTGTTTGCAAAGGCTGGCGGGCTGGGGTGGGGGGGGGGGCGGACGGTGGCACCCCATGCCCGAGACGGCCCCGTCAGGTCGCTGGCGCTGACTTGAAGCCTGGGAGGATAGCCTCTTTCTGCACAGGGAACTGACTCGGGTTTGGAGCCCGCAGCTGAGGGCGCTGGGCGTGCGTCCTCAATCCTCCTGCGGTCAGCAATGCAGTGGCTTCGTCTGCTTTGAGTCGGAGGTCGATTCTTACGATTAAAGTCGAGCTGATGTCCAATGTTTCCTCCAGGGGTCTTGGTCCGCCAAGGGACCCACTCGCAGACATTTCCCCGCGCTGTACCGGCGGCTCCCGTGGCCCATCCATTCCACACAGCGCAGGTGGCATCCACAGAGCAGCCCAGGGGCCCATCCCCATCCATCCCAGGGCAGCCCCTTTCCCCCACCTGCCAAGCCCAAGTGTGTGCTCCTTGCCCACCGTCGGTTTCTGGAGTCTGCGGGTGGGTGTTTAGATAGCGCCATCCGTTGCGGCGTTTAGAGTCCACCAACAGGTGATGTCCTAGGGCACTTGTCTTTGCCTTTCTGGCTTCCTTCGCTTAGTATGAGGGTCTCTCGTTCCAGCCCCGCGGCGGCAGATGGCACTCGTTCTGCCGCTTTTTCCTGGCTGTGTGCGATGCCATCGCATGGATGTCCCCGGGCCTTCGAAGTGCACTCACCTGTCAGTGGACCTTTAGGTGGCTTCCAGATCTTGGCTCTGGTGAGTAGTGCGGCGACAGACAGAGGGGTGCCCGGGTCTGCTTCCGGGAAAGTTTGGTCCCGGTGAAATGGAGCTGTTTGGAGGCCGGCTTCGGTCTTTGTGTGGGCCGGCCCGTGTAGGGCTGCTTGGCTGAGACTCTGTCGAGGAGGGAGGCCTTCAGCCACCGGGGCCTCACGGGGCCTACCCGTGCGGCACCATCACAGAGCTCTCTGTCACTGCCCCTTGTGGGGGTGAGGGAAGGGGCGTGTTGGGGGGGGGCGTGTGTGTCGGGGGGGATGGTGGGCAAGGAGCACACACTTGGGCTTGGCGGGTGGGGGCGGGGGTGGGGGTGGGGGAAAGGGGCTGCCCTGGGATGGATGGGGATGGGCCCCTGGGCTGCTCTGTGGATGCCACCTGCGCTGTGTGGAATGGATGGGCCAGGGGAGCCGCCGGTACAGCGCGGGGAAATGTCTGCGAGTGGGTCCCTTGACTCTGTCGAGGAGGGAGGCCTTCAGCCACCGGGGCCTCACGGGGCCTCCCCGTGCGGCACCATCACAGAGCTCTCCGTCACTGCCCCTGGTGGGGGTGAGGGAAGGGGCGTGTTTGGGGGGTGGGGTGGGCGGGGTGTGTGCGCGCGCGCGTGCACGCACGCTGGCGGGCGTGGGTGTCCCGGGGCCTGGCCAGCCCTCCGCTAGAGATCAGCACGCGTGGATGCTGACGTGAGGACCAGCAGGGTGACAGGAGAGGCTGCCTGGTGGGTGACCGCGCTGGGCAGAGCCACAACCCGCTCGCCTTTCAGTTCTCCACCCAGGGGCCCCTCCTGCGAGCCACCCATAGGGGTCCCTGGTCCCTCCCTCAGACGTCGTCTCCACCACGGCCCGAGATCATCTTTCTTCTCCAGTGGGTTCCTTGTCTCTTGCGTACCACCCTCTCCACCCCCCACCCCCACCCCCACCCCCACCCCCACCCGGCTTGCCCTTGGACAGACGGCGAGAAGCTGACCGAGAGACCGAGACAGAGACAGGAGATGAGCCGAGGCCGGTGGGCAAATGGTGCAGAGAGGGCTTGTCCGACGCAGGGTTGCCCCAGAACTTCACACACACGCACGCACACACGGACACACACGCACAGACACACGCCCGCGCACACACACACACGCACACCAGCCCCGGCCCAGCGGCCCGGCGACCCCTCTCTGTGAACGGCCTTGAGGCCACGTGCCGGGCCACGCGGATCCCCCAGTGCCCGAGGGCCCTGGCGGCCCACAGGGATCCAAGGGCAAGGCGGGTGGGAGGCTGGCAGGGTCCACGTGCCACGAGAAGCATGGCTTGCAGGCACGACCTCTGCCCAGAGCCTGTTTCCGCCTGGGCCGACTCCTCCGGCCGCCTCCCAGGCCCACCCTCGCAGCCCTTGGGCCTCCCGGCGGCTCTCTGCGGGCGGGACCTCAGCTGTGGGCTCCGAACCCCTGGCCCTCCCCGGACCCGCGTCCCTCCCTTCCTGTGTCCGGGAAACCCCAGCGAAGCCTTCGGTGCCCGCCAGGCAGGCGGTGGGCCTGCCTTGGTCCGCTCCGTCCTTCCTGACGCGGAGGCGGCTGGTGCTGGGCCTTGCTTGGGCCCTCAGCCTGAGAAGGTCTGTCTTGCCCCAGGAGACCACCCGGCTCGTGTCCGGCCGCCGCCGCCGCCGCCGCCGCCGCCGCCAGGTCCAAGGCGGCCTCGGGGGGCAGGGACAGAGCCGGCCGGGTCTTGCCTCTCCTGCGTTCGCGTGCTTGGGGCTCAGGCCTGTCACCCTCTGGCCGCCGAAGCCCAGCCGCCGGCCCTGCGGTGAAGCCTGGGGCCGAGGGCCATGGCCCCAGCTTCCGGGGCTCGGCTCCGCGGGCTGCCGTGGACACTGGTCGTCTGATCCCAGACGGAGGCAGGGAGGGCCAGCTGGTGGGGCCTGCCGCTCACACAGCCCACCCGCCCTGGACCCGGGGCCCTGGCCGCAGGGCCCCCCCCCGAGGCGAGGTCCTTCTCCGCGGGGGTGGGGTGCTGCTCTCCCTGCGTCCTGTCCTCCGTGGCCCCCCATGGCTCTGAGGACCCGAGAGGCCGGCGCCTGCCTGGGCCTGGGAGGCCCAGTGGGGGTGGAGGGAGCCGGCCCCTGCCTGCCTCTGCACCCTCCCTTCGGCTGCCCCTTGGCCTCCGAGCCCAGCCGAGCCCTGGGACTTCCTCCAAGGCCTTGGGTGGGCTTGCGCCCAGGAGCCCCTGCCAGCAGCCCAGGGAACGGCGGGAACCGGGCCCTCCCTGGCCTCAGCCGGCCCCCGGTAGCCTCATCCTGCTTGGAGCGCCTCGGCTTCCCCCGGGGCGCTCCTTCTCGCGAGCCTGGGGCGCTCCTCGGCGGGGGGCTGCTGTGATGGCATGGCCCGCGAGGGGGACCGTCCTGGGCGTCCAGCGGCGGACAGAGCAGCGTCCAGCAGGCTTCGGGCCCGGCCTGACCCTCCCTCTAGACCCCGGGTGGGCGGCAGGGGACCGGGTCCATTGGGCTGGCGGTGCGGCTCCTTGCTGTGCTCGGGGCCCCGGCTCTCCCGCCCCAGACAGCCACCGGGCCCGCCCCCCACCCCCCATGCCGGGAGGTTCCCCCCCCACTCCACCCCACCCCACCCCACCCCACCCCGCGCCGCCCCCCCCACTCCACCCCCCACCCCCCACCCCCCACCCCCGTGGTTGTGGTCGCCAGCCTCTGGCCAATGCCCCTGCAGACCAGCCCCCGTTTTCCTCCCTGGCACTACCGAGGGGGGCCCGGCCCAGGGCTCTCCAGGAGCCCGCCGTGGGCTGAGTACGGCCGAGGACTGGGCAGGCAGGGCAGCCGGTGGTCGCCGTCCCTCCAGGACACGAGTGCCCCTGCACAGGGGCGGAAGGGGAGGCCCGGGAGCCGGGGAGCCGCGGAGGCCAAGGGCCAGGCCGGCCAGGCCCCAGGGCAGGGCGGGGCGATCCCAGCGTGCGGCCCTGAGGCACTGTCCCCACACCGCTCCACACTGTCCCGAAGCCCCCGAGCGCCAGCCCAGACCCCCGGGACATCCCCCCACCCACCCACACACACACACACTCCCCCCCGACCCCCGGGACACACCCCCGCGCCCTCACCCCCTCCACCCCTCCGCCCCCACCCCACCCCACCCCCCCGCCCCCCCGGACGCCGGGACACCCCCCCCCACTCCCCTCCCCTCCAGCAACGCGCGGCGCTCCCATCCCCCGGCAGCCCACCAGGTGGCGCTCGCTCCCACCCGGCCGCCGCGCCGACGCCCGTGACGTCAGCCGCCCGGCTCCATTTGAGCGCCTCTCGGCAGCCGAGAACTCGGACTTCCCGTGTGGCTCACAACATAACTACTCGGCGTTGCTTCTACAGTGGCTGTGGCTCGACCCCTAGCCTGGGAACCTCCATATGCCGCAGGTGCGGCCACTTGTTTTGCGCTCCCGCTCGCCTCCCCGGCCCGCCCCGGGCCCTTTCGCCTCGCCTTTTGCCCCGGCTCGCCCGCTGCCTTCGCCTGCCTCTCCCGAGCCCACCTCCCGCGCCCCGCACCCCCGACCCCCCGCGCCCCGCACCCCCACTCACACACGCGCTCCCACGCGCCCCCCGCAACCCTCACCCACACTCTCGCACCTCGCAATGCTCTCTCTTGCCTCAAGCCACCGACCCACAGCGGCCGCCACCTGCCCTAAGCGCCGCCACCGCAGCGCCCCCCACCGCCGCCGCCGCCGCCGCCGCCGCCGCCGCGTCCCTCCCGGGCCGGTCCGTGCCTCCTGCCCTCCCCGCCAGGCCCGCTCCCCCGCAGGGCCTGCTGCCCACCTGTGCTCTCCACCCACACCACACCCGCACATCCCTCGTGGCCCGACAGGTCCTTGAAGCTCACCCAAGACCCCCACTGGCCCCAGCAGCCCAGATCCAAAAAAAAAAAAAAAAAAAAAAAAGGCTCTCTCGGGATCACCTGAACCAGAGCTTGGAAAAACCCGCGGGGAAGATCGTTTGGGTTTCGTTGTTTGCAAAGGCTGGCGGGCTGGGGTGGGGGGGGGGGCGGACGGTGGCACCCCATGCCCGAGACGGCCCCGTCAGGTCGCTGGCGCTGACTTGAAGCCTGGGAGGATAGCCTCTTTCTGCACAGGGAACTGACTCGGGTTTGGAGCCCGCAGCTGAGGGCGCTGGGCGTGCGTCCTCAATCCTCCTGCGGTCAGCAATGCAGTGGCTTCGTCTGCTTTGAGTCGGAGGTCGATTCTTACGATTAAAGTCGAGCTGATGTCCAATGTTTCCTCCAGGGGTCTTGGTCCGCCAAGGGACCCACTCGCAGACATTTCCCCGCGCTGTACCGGCGGCTCCCGTGGCCCATCCATTCCACACAGCGCAGGTGGCATCCACAGAGCAGCCCAGGGGCCCATCCCCATCCATCCCAGGGCAGCCCCTTTCCCCCACCTGCCAAGCCCAAGTGTGTGCTCCTTGCCCACCGTCGGTTTCTGGAGTCTGCGGGTGGGTGTTTAGATAGCGCCATCCGTTGCGGCGTTTAGAGTCCACCAACAGGTGATGTCCTAGGGCACTTGTCTTTGCCTTTCTGGCTTCCTTCGCTTAGTATGAGGGTCTCTCGTTCCAGCCCCGCGGCGGCAGATGGCACTCGTTCTGCCGCTTTTTCCTGGCTGTGTGCGATGCCATCGCATGGATGTCCCCGGGCCTTCGAAGTGCACTCACCTGTCAGTGGACCTTTAGGTGGCTTCCAGATCTTGGCTCTGGTGAGTAGTGCGGCGACAGACAGAGGGGTGCCCGGGTCTGCTTCCGGGAAAGTTTGGTCCCGGTGAAATGGAGCTGTTTGGAGGCCGGCTTCGGTCTTTGTGTGGGCCGGCCCGTGTAGGGCTGCTTGGCTGAGACTCTGTCGAGGAGGGAGGCCTTCAGCCACCGGGGCCTCACGGGGCCTACCCGTGCGGCACCATCACAGAGCTCTCTGTCACTGCCCCTTGTGGGGGTGAGGGAAGGGGCGTGTTGGGGGGGGGCGTGTGTGTCGGGGGGGATGGTGGGCAAGGAGCACACACTTGGGCTTGGCGGGTGGGGGCGGGGGTGGGGGTGGGGGAAAGGGGCTGCCCTGGGATGGATGGGGATGGGCCCCTGGGCTGCTCTGTGGATGCCACCTGCGCTGTGTGGAATGGATGGGCCAGGGGAGCCGCCGGTACAGCGCGGGGAAATGTCTGCGAGTGGGTCCCTTGACTCTGTCGAGGAGGGAGGCCTTCAGCCACCGGGGCCTCACGGGGCCTCCCCGTGCGGCACCATCACAGAGCTCTCCGTCACTGCCCCTGGTGGGGGTGAGGGAAGGGGCGTGTTTGGGGGGTGGGGTGGGCGGGGTGTGTGCGCGCGCGCGTGCACGCACGCTGGCGGGCGTGGGTGTCCCGGGGCCTGGCCAGCCCTCCGCTAGAGATCAGCACGCGTGGATGCTGACGTGAGGACCAGCAGGGTGACAGGAGAGGCTGCCTGGTGGGTGACCGCGCTGGGCAGAGCCACAACCCGCTCGCCTTTCAGTTCTCCACCCAGGGGCCCCTCCTGCGAGCCACCCATAGGGGTCCCTGGTCCCTCCCTCAGACGTCGTCTCCACCACGGCCCGAGATCATCTTTCTTCTCCAGTGGGTTCCTTGTCTCTTGCGTACCACCCTCTCCACCCCCCACCCCCACCCCCACCCCCACCCCCACCCGGCTTGCCCTTGGACAGACGGCGAGAAGCTGACCGAGAGACCGAGACAGAGACAGGAGATGAGCCGAGGCCGGTGGGCAAATGGTGCAGAGAGGGCTTGTCCGACGCAGGGTTGCCCCAGAACTTCACACACACGCACGCACACACGGACACACACGCACAGACACACGCCCGCGCACACACACACACGCACACCAGCCCCGGCCCAGCGGCCCGGCGACCCCTCTCTGTGAACGGCCTTGAGGCCACGTGCCGGGCCACGCGGATCCCCCAGTGCCCGAGGGCCCTGGCGGCCCACAGGGATCCAAGGGCAAGGCGGGTGGGAGGCTGGCAGGGTCCACGTGCCACGAGAAGCATGGCTTGCAGGCACGACCTCTGCCCAGAGCCTGTTTCCGCCTGGGCCGACTCCTCCGGCCGCCTCCCAGGCCCACCCTCGCAGCCCTTGGGCCTCCCGGCGGCTCTCTGCGGGCGGGACCTCAGCTGTGGGCTCCGAACCCCTGGCCCTCCCCGGACCCGCGTCCCTCCCTTCCTGTGTCCGGGAAACCCCAGCGAAGCCTTCGGTGCCCGCCAGGCAGGCGGTGGGCCTGCCTTGGTCCGCTCCGTCCTTCCTGACGCGGAGGCGGCTGGTGCTGGGCCTTGCTTGGGCCCTCAGCCTGAGAAGGTCTGTCTTGCCCCAGGAGACCACCCGGCTCGTGTCCGGCCGCCGCCGCCGCCGCCGCCGCCGCCGCCAGGTCCAAGGCGGCCTCGGGGGGCAGGGACAGAGCCGGCCGGGTCTTGCCTCTCCTGCGTTCGCGTGCTTGGGGCTCAGGCCTGTCACCCTCTGGCCGCCGAAGCCCAGCCGCCGGCCCTGCGGTGAAGCCTGGGGCCGAGGGCCATGGCCCCAGCTTCCGGGGCTCGGCTCCGCGGGCTGCCGTGGACACTGGTCGTCTGATCCCAGACGGAGGCAGGGAGGGCCAGCTGGTGGGGCCTGCCGCTCACACAGCCCACCCGCCCTGGACCCGGGGCCCTGGCCGCAGGGCCCCCCCCCGAGGCGAGGTCCTTCTCCGCGGGGGTGGGGTGCTGCTCTCCCTGCGTCCTGTCCTCCGTGGCCCCCCATGGCTCTGAGGACCCGAGAGGCCGGCGCCTGCCTGGGCCTGGGAGGCCCAGTGGGGGTGGAGGGAGCCGGCCCCTGCCTGCCTCTGCACCCTCCCTTCGGCTGCCCCTTGGCCTCCGAGCCCAGCCGAGCCCTGGGACTTCCTCCAAGGCCTTGGGTGGGCTTGCGCCCAGGAGCCCCTGCCAGCAGCCCAGGGAACGGCGGGAACCGGGCCCTCCCTGGCCTCAGCCGGCCCCCGGTAGCCTCATCCTGCTTGGAGCGCCTCGGCTTCCCCCGGGGCGCTCCTTCTCGCGAGCCTGGGGCGCTCCTCGGCGGGGGGCTGCTGTGATGGCATGGCCCGCGAGGGGGACCGTCCTGGGCGTCCAGCGGCGGACAGAGCAGCGTCCAGCAGGCTTCGGGCCCGGCCTGACCCTCCCTCTAGACCCCGGGTGGGCGGCAGGGGACCGGGTCCATTGGGCTGGCGGTGCGGCTCCTTGCTGTGCTCGGGGCCCCGGCTCTCCCGCCCCAGACAGCCACCGGGCCCGCCCCCCACCCCCCATGCCGGGAGGTTCCCCCCCCACTCCACCCCACCCCACCCCACCCCACCCCGCGCCGCCCCCCCCACTCCACCCCCCACCCCCCACCCCCCACCCCCGTGGTTGTGGTCGCCAGCCTCTGGCCAATGCCCCTGCAGACCAGCCCCCGTTTTCCTCCCTGGCACTACCGAGGGGGGCCCGGCCCAGGGCTCTCCAGGAGCCCGCCGTGGGCTGAGTACGGCCGAGGACTGGGCAGGCAGGGCAGCCGGTGGTCGCCGTCCCTCCAGGACACGAGTGCCCCTGCACAGGGGCGGAAGGGGAGGCCCGGGAGCCGGGGAGCCGCGGAGGCCAAGGGCCAGGCCGGCCAGGCCCCAGGGCAGGGCGGGGCGATCCCAGCGTGCGGCCCTGAGGCACTGTCCCCACACCGCTCCACACTGTCCCGAAGCCCCCGAGCGCCAGCCCAGACCCCCGGGACATCCCCCCACCCACCCACACACACACACACTCCCCCCCGACCCCCGGGACACACCCCCGCGCCCTCACCCCCTCCACCCCTCCGCCCCCACCCCACCCCACCCCCCCGCCCCCCCGGACGCCGGGACACCCCCCCCCACTCCCCTCCCCTCCAGCAACGCGCGGCGCTCCCATCCCCCGGCAGCCCACCAGGTGGCGCTCGCTCCCACCCGGCCGCCGCGCCGACGCCCGTGACGTCAGCCGCCCGGCTCCATTTGAGCGCCTCTCGGCAGCCGAGAACTCGGACTTCCCGTGTGGCTCACAACATAACTACTCGGCGTTGCTTCTACAGTGGCTGTGGCTCGACCCCTAGCCTGGGAACCTCCATATGCCGCAGGTGCGGCCACTTGTTTTGCGCTCCCGCTCGCCTCCCCGGCCCGCCCCGGGCCCTTTCGCCTCGCCTTTTGCCCCGGCTCGCCCGCTGCCTTCGCCTGCCTCTCCCGAGCCCACCTCCCGCGCCCCGCACCCCCGACCCCCCGCGCCCCGCACCCCCACTCACACACGCGCTCCCACGCGCCCCCCGCAACCCTCACCCACACTCTCGCACCTCGCAATGCTCTCTCTTGCCTCAAGCCACCGACCCACAGCGGCCGCCACCTGCCCTAAGCGCCGCCACCGCAGCGCCCCCCACCGCCGCCGCCGCCGCCGCCGCCGCCGCCGCGTCCCTCCCGGGCCGGTCCGTGCCTCCTGCCCTCCCCGCCAGGCCCGCTCCCCCGCAGGGCCTGCTGCCCACCTGTGCTCTCCACCCACACCACACCCGCACATCCCTCGTGGCCCGACAGGTCCTTGAAGCTCACCCAAGACCCCCACTGGCCCCAGCAGCCCAGATCCAAAAAAAAAAAAAAAAAAAAAAAAGGCTCTCTCGGGATCACCTGAACCAGAGCTTGGAAAAACCCGCGGGGAAGATCGTTTGGGTTTCGTTGTTTGCAAAGGCTGGCGGGCTGGGGTGGGGGGGGGGGCGGACGGTGGCACCCCATGCCCGAGACGGCCCCGTCAGGTCGCTGGCGCTGACTTGAAGCCTGGGAGGATAGCCTCTTTCTGCACAGGGAACTGACTCGGGTTTGGAGCCCGCAGCTGAGGGCGCTGGGCGTGCGTCCTCAATCCTCCTGCGGTCAGCAATGCAGTGGCTTCGTCTGCTTTGAGTCGGAGGTCGATTCTTACGATTAAAGTCGAGCTGATGTCCAATGTTTCCTCCAGGGGTCTTGGTCCGCCAAGGGACCCACTCGCAGACATTTCCCCGCGCTGTACCGGCGGCTCCCGTGGCCCATCCATTCCACACAGCGCAGGTGGCATCCACAGAGCAGCCCAGGGGCCCATCCCCATCCATCCCAGGGCAGCCCCTTTCCCCCACCTGCCAAGCCCAAGTGTGTGCTCCTTGCCCACCGTCGGTTTCTGGAGTCTGCGGGTGGGTGTTTAGATAGCGCCATCCGTTGCGGCGTTTAGAGTCCACCAACAGGTGATGTCCTAGGGCACTTGTCTTTGCCTTTCTGGCTTCCTTCGCTTAGTATGAGGGTCTCTCGTTCCAGCCCCGCGGCGGCAGATGGCACTCGTTCTGCCGCTTTTTCCTGGCTGTGTGCGATGCCATCGCATGGATGTCCCCGGGCCTTCGAAGTGCACTCACCTGTCAGTGGACCTTTAGGTGGCTTCCAGATCTTGGCTCTGGTGAGTAGTGCGGCGACAGACAGAGGGGTGCCCGGGTCTGCTTCCGGGAAAGTTTGGTCCCGGTGAAATGGAGCTGTTTGGAGGCCGGCTTCGGTCTTTGTGTGGGCCGGCCCGTGTAGGGCTGCTTGGCTGAGACTCTGTCGAGGAGGGAGGCCTTCAGCCACCGGGGCCTCACGGGGCCTACCCGTGCGGCACCATCACAGAGCTCTCTGTCACTGCCCCTTGTGGGGGTGAGGGAAGGGGCGTGTTGGGGGGGGGCGTGTGTGTCGGGGGGGATGGTGGGCAAGGAGCACACACTTGGGCTTGGCGGGTGGGGGCGGGGGTGGGGGTGGGGGAAAGGGGCTGCCCTGGGATGGATGGGGATGGGCCCCTGGGCTGCTCTGTGGATGCCACCTGCGCTGTGTGGAATGGATGGGCCAGGGGAGCCGCCGGTACAGCGCGGGGAAATGTCTGCGAGTGGGTCCCTTGACTCTGTCGAGGAGGGAGGCCTTCAGCCACCGGGGCCTCACGGGGCCTCCCCGTGCGGCACCATCACAGAGCTCTCCGTCACTGCCCCTGGTGGGGGTGAGGGAAGGGGCGTGTTTGGGGGGTGGGGTGGGCGGGGTGTGTGCGCGCGCGCGTGCACGCACGCTGGCGGGCGTGGGTGTCCCGGGGCCTGGCCAGCCCTCCGCTAGAGATCAGCACGCGTGGATGCTGACGTGAGGACCAGCAGGGTGACAGGAGAGGCTGCCTGGTGGGTGACCGCGCTGGGCAGAGCCACAACCCGCTCGCCTTTCAGTTCTCCACCCAGGGGCCCCTCCTGCGAGCCACCCATAGGGGTCCCTGGTCCCTCCCTCAGACGTCGTCTCCACCACGGCCCGAGATCATCTTTCTTCTCCAGTGGGTTCCTTGTCTCTTGCGTACCACCCTCTCCACCCCCCACCCCCACCCCCACCCCCACCCCCACCCGGCTTGCCCTTGGACAGACGGCGAGAAGCTGACCGAGAGACCGAGACAGAGACAGGAGATGAGCCGAGGCCGGTGGGCAAATGGTGCAGAGAGGGCTTGTCCGACGCAGGGTTGCCCCAGAACTTCACACACACGCACGCACACACGGACACACACGCACAGACACACGCCCGCGCACACACACACACGCACACCAGCCCCGGCCCAGCGGCCCGGCGACCCCTCTCTGTGAACGGCCTTGAGGCCACGTGCCGGGCCACGCGGATCCCCCAGTGCCCGAGGGCCCTGGCGGCCCACAGGGATCCAAGGGCAAGGCGGGTGGGAGGCTGGCAGGGTCCACGTGCCACGAGAAGCATGGCTTGCAGGCACGACCTCTGCCCAGAGCCTGTTTCCGCCTGGGCCGACTCCTCCGGCCGCCTCCCAGGCCCACCCTCGCAGCCCTTGGGCCTCCCGGCGGCTCTCTGCGGGCGGGACCTCAGCTGTGGGCTCCGAACCCCTGGCCCTCCCCGGACCCGCGTCCCTCCCTTCCTGTGTCCGGGAAACCCCAGCGAAGCCTTCGGTGCCCGCCAGGCAGGCGGTGGGCCTGCCTTGGTCCGCTCCGTCCTTCCTGACGCGGAGGCGGCTGGTGCTGGGCCTTGCTTGGGCCCTCAGCCTGAGAAGGTCTGTCTTGCCCCAGGAGACCACCCGGCTCGTGTCCGGCCGCCGCCGCCGCCGCCGCCGCCGCCGCCAGGTCCAAGGCGGCCTCGGGGGGCAGGGACAGAGCCGGCCGGGTCTTGCCTCTCCTGCGTTCGCGTGCTTGGGGCTCAGGCCTGTCACCCTCTGGCCGCCGAAGCCCAGCCGCCGGCCCTGCGGTGAAGCCTGGGGCCGAGGGCCATGGCCCCAGCTTCCGGGGCTCGGCTCCGCGGGCTGCCGTGGACACTGGTCGTCTGATCCCAGACGGAGGCAGGGAGGGCCAGCTGGTGGGGCCTGCCGCTCACACAGCCCACCCGCCCTGGACCCGGGGCCCTGGCCGCAGGGCCCCCCCCCGAGGCGAGGTCCTTCTCCGCGGGGGTGGGGTGCTGCTCTCCCTGCGTCCTGTCCTCCGTGGCCCCCCATGGCTCTGAGGACCCGAGAGGCCGGCGCCTGCCTGGGCCTGGGAGGCCCAGTGGGGGTGGAGGGAGCCGGCCCCTGCCTGCCTCTGCACCCTCCCTTCGGCTGCCCCTTGGCCTCCGAGCCCAGCCGAGCCCTGGGACTTCCTCCAAGGCCTTGGGTGGGCTTGCGCCCAGGAGCCCCTGCCAGCAGCCCAGGGAACGGCGGGAACCGGGCCCTCCCTGGCCTCAGCCGGCCCCCGGTAGCCTCATCCTGCTTGGAGCGCCTCGGCTTCCCCCGGGGCGCTCCTTCTCGCGAGCCTGGGGCGCTCCTCGGCGGGGGGCTGCTGTGATGGCATGGCCCGCGAGGGGGACCGTCCTGGGCGTCCAGCGGCGGACAGAGCAGCGTCCAGCAGGCTTCGGGCCCGGCCTGACCCTCCCTCTAGACCCCGGGTGGGCGGCAGGGGACCGGGTCCATTGGGCTGGCGGTGCGGCTCCTTGCTGTGCTCGGGGCCCCGGCTCTCCCGCCCCAGACAGCCACCGGGCCCGCCCCCCACCCCCCATGCCGGGAGGTTCCCCCCCCACTCCACCCCACCCCACCCCACCCCACCCCGCGCCGCCCCCCCCACTCCACCCCCCACCCCCCACCCCCCACCCCCGTGGTTGTGGTCGCCAGCCTCTGGCCAATGCCCCTGCAGACCAGCCCCCGTTTTCCTCCCTGGCACTACCGAGGGGGGCCCGGCCCAGGGCTCTCCAGGAGCCCGCCGTGGGCTGAGTACGGCCGAGGACTGGGCAGGCAGGGCAGCCGGTGGTCGCCGTCCCTCCAGGACACGAGTGCCCCTGCACAGGGGCGGAAGGGGAGGCCCGGGAGCCGGGGAGCCGCGGAGGCCAAGGGCCAGGCCGGCCAGGCCCCAGGGCAGGGCGGGGCGATCCCAGCGTGCGGCCCTGAGGCACTGTCCCCACACCGCTCCACACTGTCCCGAAGCCCCCGAGCGCCAGCCCAGACCCCCGGGACATCCCCCCACCCACCCACACACACACACACTCCCCCCCGACCCCCGGGACACACCCCCGCGCCCTCACCCCCTCCACCCCTCCGCCCCCACCCCACCCCACCCCCCCGCCCCCCCGGACGCCGGGACACCCCCCCCCACTCCCCTCCCCTCCAGCAACGCGCGGCGCTCCCATCCCCCGGCAGCCCACCAGGTGGCGCTCGCTCCCACCCGGCCGCCGCGCCGACGCCCGTGACGTCAGCCGCCCGGCTCCATTTGAGCGCCTCTCGGCAGCCGAGAACTCGGACTTCCCGTGTGGCTCACAACATAACTACTCGGCGTTGCTTCTACAGTGGCTGTGGCTCGACCCCTAGCCTGGGAACCTCCATATGCCGCAGGTGCGGCCACTTGTTTTGCGCTCCCGCTCGCCTCCCCGGCCCGCCCCGGGCCCTTTCGCCTCGCCTTTTGCCCCGGCTCGCCCGCTGCCTTCGCCTGCCTCTCCCGAGCCCACCTCCCGCGCCCCGCACCCCCGACCCCCCGCGCCCCGCACCCCCACTCACACACGCGCTCCCACGCGCCCCCCGCAACCCTCACCCACACTCTCGCACCTCGCAATGCTCTCTCTTGCCTCAAGCCACCGACCCACAGCGGCCGCCACCTGCCCTAAGCGCCGCCACCGCAGCGCCCCCCACCGCCGCCGCCGCCGCCGCCGCCGCCGCCGCGTCCCTCCCGGGCCGGTCCGTGCCTCCTGCCCTCCCCGCCAGGCCCGCTCCCCCGCAGGGCCTGCTGCCCACCTGTGCTCTCCACCCACACCACACCCGCACATCCCTCGTGGCCCGACAGGTCCTTGAAGCTCACCCAAGACCCCCACTGGCCCCAGCAGCCCAGATCCAAAAAAAAAAAAAAAAAAAAAAAAGGCTCTCTCGGGATCACCTGAACCAGAGCTTGGAAAAACCCGCGGGGAAGATCGTTTGGGTTTCGTTGTTTGCAAAGGCTGGCGGGCTGGGGTGGGGGGGGGGGCGGACGGTGGCACCCCATGCCCGAGACGGCCCCGTCAGGTCGCTGGCGCTGACTTGAAGCCTGGGAGGATAGCCTCTTTCTGCACAGGGAACTGACTCGGGTTTGGAGCCCGCAGCTGAGGGCGCTGGGCGTGCGTCCTCAATCCTCCTGCGGTCAGCAATGCAGTGGCTTCGTCTGCTTTGAGTCGGAGGTCGATTCTTACGATTAAAGTCGAGCTGATGTCCAATGTTTCCTCCAGGGGTCTTGGTCCGCCAAGGGACCCACTCGCAGACATTTCCCCGCGCTGTACCGGCGGCTCCCGTGGCCCATCCATTCCACACAGCGCAGGTGGCATCCACAGAGCAGCCCAGGGGCCCATCCCCATCCATCCCAGGGCAGCCCCTTTCCCCCACCTGCCAAGCCCAAGTGTGTGCTCCTTGCCCACCGTCGGTTTCTGGAGTCTGCGGGTGGGTGTTTAGATAGCGCCATCCGTTGCGGCGTTTAGAGTCCACCAACAGGTGATGTCCTAGGGCACTTGTCTTTGCCTTTCTGGCTTCCTTCGCTTAGTATGAGGGTCTCTCGTTCCAGCCCCGCGGCGGCAGATGGCACTCGTTCTGCCGCTTTTTCCTGGCTGTGTGCGATGCCATCGCATGGATGTCCCCGGGCCTTCGAAGTGCACTCACCTGTCAGTGGACCTTTAGGTGGCTTCCAGATCTTGGCTCTGGTGAGTAGTGCGGCGACAGACAGAGGGGTGCCCGGGTCTGCTTCCGGGAAAGTTTGGTCCCGGTGAAATGGAGCTGTTTGGAGGCCGGCTTCGGTCTTTGTGTGGGCCGGCCCGTGTAGGGCTGCTTGGCTGAGACTCTGTCGAGGAGGGAGGCCTTCAGCCACCGGGGCCTCACGGGGCCTACCCGTGCGGCACCATCACAGAGCTCTCTGTCACTGCCCCTTGTGGGGGTGAGGGAAGGGGCGTGTTGGGGGGGGGCGTGTGTGTCGGGGGGGATGGTGGGCAAGGAGCACACACTTGGGCTTGGCGGGTGGGGGCGGGGGTGGGGGTGGGGGAAAGGGGCTGCCCTGGGATGGATGGGGATGGGCCCCTGGGCTGCTCTGTGGATGCCACCTGCGCTGTGTGGAATGGATGGGCCAGGGGAGCCGCCGGTACAGCGCGGGGAAATGTCTGCGAGTGGGTCCCTTGACTCTGTCGAGGAGGGAGGCCTTCAGCCACCGGGGCCTCACGGGGCCTCCCCGTGCGGCACCATCACAGAGCTCTCCGTCACTGCCCCTGGTGGGGGTGAGGGAAGGGGCGTGTTTGGGGGGTGGGGTGGGCGGGGTGTGTGCGCGCGCGCGTGCACGCACGCTGGCGGGCGTGGGTGTCCCGGGGCCTGGCCAGCCCTCCGCTAGAGATCAGCACGCGTGGATGCTGACGTGAGGACCAGCAGGGTGACAGGAGAGGCTGCCTGGTGGGTGACCGCGCTGGGCAGAGCCACAACCCGCTCGCCTTTCAGTTCTCCACCCAGGGGCCCCTCCTGCGAGCCACCCATAGGGGTCCCTGGTCCCTCCCTCAGACGTCGTCTCCACCACGGCCCGAGATCATCTTTCTTCTCCAGTGGGTTCCTTGTCTCTTGCGTACCACCCTCTCCACCCCCCACCCCCACCCCCACCCCCACCCCCACCCGGCTTGCCCTTGGACAGACGGCGAGAAGCTGACCGAGAGACCGAGACAGAGACAGGAGATGAGCCGAGGCCGGTGGGCAAATGGTGCAGAGAGGGCTTGTCCGACGCAGGGTTGCCCCAGAACTTCACACACACGCACGCACACACGGACACACACGCACAGACACACGCCCGCGCACACACACACACGCACACCAGCCCCGGCCCAGCGGCCCGGCGACCCCTCTCTGTGAACGGCCTTGAGGCCACGTGCCGGGCCACGCGGATCCCCCAGTGCCCGAGGGCCCTGGCGGCCCACAGGGATCCAAGGGCAAGGCGGGTGGGAGGCTGGCAGGGTCCACGTGCCACGAGAAGCATGGCTTGCAGGCACGACCTCTGCCCAGAGCCTGTTTCCGCCTGGGCCGACTCCTCCGGCCGCCTCCCAGGCCCACCCTCGCAGCCCTTGGGCCTCCCGGCGGCTCTCTGCGGGCGGGACCTCAGCTGTGGGCTCCGAACCCCTGGCCCTCCCCGGACCCGCGTCCCTCCCTTCCTGTGTCCGGGAAACCCCAGCGAAGCCTTCGGTGCCCGCCAGGCAGGCGGTGGGCCTGCCTTGGTCCGCTCCGTCCTTCCTGACGCGGAGGCGGCTGGTGCTGGGCCTTGCTTGGGCCCTCAGCCTGAGAAGGTCTGTCTTGCCCCAGGAGACCACCCGGCTCGTGTCCGGCCGCCGCCGCCGCCGCCGCCGCCGCCGCCAGGTCCAAGGCGGCCTCGGGGGGCAGGGACAGAGCCGGCCGGGTCTTGCCTCTCCTGCGTTCGCGTGCTTGGGGCTCAGGCCTGTCACCCTCTGGCCGCCGAAGCCCAGCCGCCGGCCCTGCGGTGAAGCCTGGGGCCGAGGGCCATGGCCCCAGCTTCCGGGGCTCGGCTCCGCGGGCTGCCGTGGACACTGGTCGTCTGATCCCAGACGGAGGCAGGGAGGGCCAGCTGGTGGGGCCTGCCGCTCACACAGCCCACCCGCCCTGGACCCGGGGCCCTGGCCGCAGGGCCCCCCCCCGAGGCGAGGTCCTTCTCCGCGGGGGTGGGGTGCTGCTCTCCCTGCGTCCTGTCCTCCGTGGCCCCCCATGGCTCTGAGGACCCGAGAGGCCGGCGCCTGCCTGGGCCTGGGAGGCCCAGTGGGGGTGGAGGGAGCCGGCCCCTGCCTGCCTCTGCACCCTCCCTTCGGCTGCCCCTTGGCCTCCGAGCCCAGCCGAGCCCTGGGACTTCCTCCAAGGCCTTGGGTGGGCTTGCGCCCAGGAGCCCCTGCCAGCAGCCCAGGGAACGGCGGGAACCGGGCCCTCCCTGGCCTCAGCCGGCCCCCGGTAGCCTCATCCTGCTTGGAGCGCCTCGGCTTCCCCCGGGGCGCTCCTTCTCGCGAGCCTGGGGCGCTCCTCGGCGGGGGGCTGCTGTGATGGCATGGCCCGCGAGGGGGACCGTCCTGGGCGTCCAGCGGCGGACAGAGCAGCGTCCAGCAGGCTTCGGGCCCGGCCTGACCCTCCCTCTAGACCCCGGGTGGGCGGCAGGGGACCGGGTCCATTGGGCTGGCGGTGCGGCTCCTTGCTGTGCTCGGGGCCCCGGCTCTCCCGCCCCAGACAGCCACCGGGCCCGCCCCCCACCCCCCATGCCGGGAGGTTCCCCCCCCACTCCACCCCACCCCACCCCACCCCACCCCGCGCCGCCCCCCCCACTCCACCCCCCACCCCCCACCCCCCACCCCCGTGGTTGTGGTCGCCAGCCTCTGGCCAATGCCCCTGCAGACCAGCCCCCGTTTTCCTCCCTGGCACTACCGAGGGGGGCCCGGCCCAGGGCTCTCCAGGAGCCCGCCGTGGGCTGAGTACGGCCGAGGACTGGGCAGGCAGGGCAGCCGGTGGTCGCCGTCCCTCCAGGACACGAGTGCCCCTGCACAGGGGCGGAAGGGGAGGCCCGGGAGCCGGGGAGCCGCGGAGGCCAAGGGCCAGGCCGGCCAGGCCCCAGGGCAGGGCGGGGCGATCCCAGCGTGCGGCCCTGAGGCACTGTCCCCACACCGCTCCACACTGTCCCGAAGCCCCCGAGCGCCAGCCCAGACCCCCGGGACATCCCCCCACCCACCCACACACACACACACTCCCCCCCGACCCCCGGGACACACCCCCGCGCCCTCACCCCCTCCACCCCTCCGCCCCCACCCCACCCCACCCCCCCGCCCCCCCGGACGCCGGGACACCCCCCCCCACTCCCCTCCCCTCCAGCAACGCGCGGCGCTCCCATCCCCCGGCAGCCCACCAGGTGGCGCTCGCTCCCACCCGGCCGCCGCGCCGACGCCCGTGACGTCAGCCGCCCGGCTCCATTTGAGCGCCTCTCGGCAGCCGAGAACTCGGACTTCCCGTGTGGCTCACAACATAACTACTCGGCGTTGCTTCTACAGTGGCTGTGGCTCGACCCCTAGCCTGGGAACCTCCATATGCCGCAGGTGCGGCCACTTGTTTTGCGCTCCCGCTCGCCTCCCCGGCCCGCCCCGGGCCCTTTCGCCTCGCCTTTTGCCCCGGCTCGCCCGCTGCCTTCGCCTGCCTCTCCCGAGCCCACCTCCCGCGCCCCGCACCCCCGACCCCCCGCGCCCCGCACCCCCACTCACACACGCGCTCCCACGCGCCCCCCGCAACCCTCACCCACACTCTCGCACCTCGCAATGCTCTCTCTTGCCTCAAGCCACCGACCCACAGCGGCCGCCACCTGCCCTAAGCGCCGCCACCGCAGCGCCCCCCACCGCCGCCGCCGCCGCCGCCGCCGCCGCCGCGTCCCTCCCGGGCCGGTCCGTGCCTCCTGCCCTCCCCGCCAGGCCCGCTCCCCCGCAGGGCCTGCTGCCCACCTGTGCTCTCCACCCACACCACACCCGCACATCCCTCGTGGCCCGACAGGTCCTTGAAGCTCACCCAAGACCCCCACTGGCCCCAGCAGCCCAGATCCAAAAAAAAAAAAAAAAAAAAAAAAGGCTCTCTCGGGATCACCTGAACCAGAGCTTGGAAAAACCCGCGGGGAAGATCGTTTGGGTTTCGTTGTTTGCAAAGGCTGGCGGGCTGGGGTGGGGGGGGGGGCGGACGGTGGCACCCCATGCCCGAGACGGCCCCGTCAGGTCGCTGGCGCTGACTTGAAGCCTGGGAGGATAGCCTCTTTCTGCACAGGGAACTGACTCGGGTTTGGAGCCCGCAGCTGAGGGCGCTGGGCGTGCGTCCTCAATCCTCCTGCGGTCAGCAATGCAGTGGCTTCGTCTGCTTTGAGTCGGAGGTCGATTCTTACGATTAAAGTCGAGCTGATGTCCAATGTTTCCTCCAGGGGTCTTGGTCCGCCAAGGGACCCACTCGCAGACATTTCCCCGCGCTGTACCGGCGGCTCCCGTGGCCCATCCATTCCACACAGCGCAGGTGGCATCCACAGAGCAGCCCAGGGGCCCATCCCCATCCATCCCAGGGCAGCCCCTTTCCCCCACCTGCCAAGCCCAAGTGTGTGCTCCTTGCCCACCGTCGGTTTCTGGAGTCTGCGGGTGGGTGTTTAGATAGCGCCATCCGTTGCGGCGTTTAGAGTCCACCAACAGGTGATGTCCTAGGGCACTTGTCTTTGCCTTTCTGGCTTCCTTCGCTTAGTATGAGGGTCTCTCGTTCCAGCCCCGCGGCGGCAGATGGCACTCGTTCTGCCGCTTTTTCCTGGCTGTGTGCGATGCCATCGCATGGATGTCCCCGGGCCTTCGAAGTGCACTCACCTGTCAGTGGACCTTTAGGTGGCTTCCAGATCTTGGCTCTGGTGAGTAGTGCGGCGACAGACAGAGGGGTGCCCGGGTCTGCTTCCGGGAAAGTTTGGTCCCGGTGAAATGGAGCTGTTTGGAGGCCGGCTTCGGTCTTTGTGTGGGCCGGCCCGTGTAGGGCTGCTTGGCTGAGACTCTGTCGAGGAGGGAGGCCTTCAGCCACCGGGGCCTCACGGGGCCTACCCGTGCGGCACCATCACAGAGCTCTCTGTCACTGCCCCTTGTGGGGGTGAGGGAAGGGGCGTGTTGGGGGGGGGCGTGTGTGTCGGGGGGGATGGTGGGCAAGGAGCACACACTTGGGCTTGGCGGGTGGGGGCGGGGGTGGGGGTGGGGGAAAGGGGCTGCCCTGGGATGGATGGGGATGGGCCCCTGGGCTGCTCTGTGGATGCCACCTGCGCTGTGTGGAATGGATGGGCCAGGGGAGCCGCCGGTACAGCGCGGGGAAATGTCTGCGAGTGGGTCCCTTGACTCTGTCGAGGAGGGAGGCCTTCAGCCACCGGGGCCTCACGGGGCCTCCCCGTGCGGCACCATCACAGAGCTCTCCGTCACTGCCCCTGGTGGGGGTGAGGGAAGGGGCGTGTTTGGGGGGTGGGGTGGGCGGGGTGTGTGCGCGCGCGCGTGCACGCACGCTGGCGGGCGTGGGTGTCCCGGGGCCTGGCCAGCCCTCCGCTAGAGATCAGCACGCGTGGATGCTGACGTGAGGACCAGCAGGGTGACAGGAGAGGCTGCCTGGTGGGTGACCGCGCTGGGCAGAGCCACAACCCGCTCGCCTTTCAGTTCTCCACCCAGGGGCCCCTCCTGCGAGCCACCCATAGGGGTCCCTGGTCCCTCCCTCAGACGTCGTCTCCACCACGGCCCGAGATCATCTTTCTTCTCCAGTGGGTTCCTTGTCTCTTGCGTACCACCCTCTCCACCCCCCACCCCCACCCCCACCCCCACCCCCACCCGGCTTGCCCTTGGACAGACGGCGAGAAGCTGACCGAGAGACCGAGACAGAGACAGGAGATGAGCCGAGGCCGGTGGGCAAATGGTGCAGAGAGGGCTTGTCCGACGCAGGGTTGCCCCAGAACTTCACACACACGCACGCACACACGGACACACACGCACAGACACACGCCCGCGCACACACACACACGCACACCAGCCCCGGCCCAGCGGCCCGGCGACCCCTCTCTGTGAACGGCCTTGAGGCCACGTGCCGGGCCACGCGGATCCCCCAGTGCCCGAGGGCCCTGGCGGCCCACAGGGATCCAAGGGCAAGGCGGGTGGGAGGCTGGCAGGGTCCACGTGCCACGAGAAGCATGGCTTGCAGGCACGACCTCTGCCCAGAGCCTGTTTCCGCCTGGGCCGACTCCTCCGGCCGCCTCCCAGGCCCACCCTCGCAGCCCTTGGGCCTCCCGGCGGCTCTCTGCGGGCGGGACCTCAGCTGTGGGCTCCGAACCCCTGGCCCTCCCCGGACCCGCGTCCCTCCCTTCCTGTGTCCGGGAAACCCCAGCGAAGCCTTCGGTGCCCGCCAGGCAGGCGGTGGGCCTGCCTTGGTCCGCTCCGTCCTTCCTGACGCGGAGGCGGCTGGTGCTGGGCCTTGCTTGGGCCCTCAGCCTGAGAAGGTCTGTCTTGCCCCAGGAGACCACCCGGCTCGTGTCCGGCCGCCGCCGCCGCCGCCGCCGCCGCCGCCAGGTCCAAGGCGGCCTCGGGGGGCAGGGACAGAGCCGGCCGGGTCTTGCCTCTCCTGCGTTCGCGTGCTTGGGGCTCAGGCCTGTCACCCTCTGGCCGCCGAAGCCCAGCCGCCGGCCCTGCGGTGAAGCCTGGGGCCGAGGGCCATGGCCCCAGCTTCCGGGGCTCGGCTCCGCGGGCTGCCGTGGACACTGGTCGTCTGATCCCAGACGGAGGCAGGGAGGGCCAGCTGGTGGGGCCTGCCGCTCACACAGCCCACCCGCCCTGGACCCGGGGCCCTGGCCGCAGGGCCCCCCCCCGAGGCGAGGTCCTTCTCCGCGGGGGTGGGGTGCTGCTCTCCCTGCGTCCTGTCCTCCGTGGCCCCCCATGGCTCTGAGGACCCGAGAGGCCGGCGCCTGCCTGGGCCTGGGAGGCCCAGTGGGGGTGGAGGGAGCCGGCCCCTGCCTGCCTCTGCACCCTCCCTTCGGCTGCCCCTTGGCCTCCGAGCCCAGCCGAGCCCTGGGACTTCCTCCAAGGCCTTGGGTGGGCTTGCGCCCAGGAGCCCCTGCCAGCAGCCCAGGGAACGGCGGGAACCGGGCCCTCCCTGGCCTCAGCCGGCCCCCGGTAGCCTCATCCTGCTTGGAGCGCCTCGGCTTCCCCCGGGGCGCTCCTTCTCGCGAGCCTGGGGCGCTCCTCGGCGGGGGGCTGCTGTGATGGCATGGCCCGCGAGGGGGACCGTCCTGGGCGTCCAGCGGCGGACAGAGCAGCGTCCAGCAGGCTTCGGGCCCGGCCTGACCCTCCCTCTAGACCCCGGGTGGGCGGCAGGGGACCGGGTCCATTGGGCTGGCGGTGCGGCTCCTTGCTGTGCTCGGGGCCCCGGCTCTCCCGCCCCAGACAGCCACCGGGCCCGCCCCCCACCCCCCATGCCGGGAGGTTCCCCCCCCACTCCACCCCACCCCACCCCACCCCACCCCGCGCCGCCCCCCCCACTCCACCCCCCACCCCCCACCCCCCACCCCCGTGGTTGTGGTCGCCAGCCTCTGGCCAATGCCCCTGCAGACCAGCCCCCGTTTTCCTCCCTGGCACTACCGAGGGGGGCCCGGCCCAGGGCTCTCCAGGAGCCCGCCGTGGGCTGAGTACGGCCGAGGACTGGGCAGGCAGGGCAGCCGGTGGTCGCCGTCCCTCCAGGACACGAGTGCCCCTGCACAGGGGCGGAAGGGGAGGCCCGGGAGCCGGGGAGCCGCGGAGGCCAAGGGCCAGGCCGGCCAGGCCCCAGGGCAGGGCGGGGCGATCCCAGCGTGCGGCCCTGAGGCACTGTCCCCACACCGCTCCACACTGTCCCGAAGCCCCCGAGCGCCAGCCCAGACCCCCGGGACATCCCCCCACCCACCCACACACACACACACTCCCCCCCGACCCCCGGGACACACCCCCGCGCCCTCACCCCCTCCACCCCTCCGCCCCCACCCCACCCCACCCCCCCGCCCCCCCGGACGCCGGGACACCCCCCCCCACTCCCCTCCCCTCCAGCAACGCGCGGCGCTCCCATCCCCCGGCAGCCCACCAGGTGGCGCTCGCTCCCACCCGGCCGCCGCGCCGACGCCCGTGACGTCAGCCGCCCGGCTCCATTTGAGCGCCTCTCGGCAGCCGAGAACTCGGACTTCCCGTGTGGCTCACAACATAACTACTCGGCGTTGCTTCTACAGTGGCTGTGGCTCGACCCCTAGCCTGGGAACCTCCATATGCCGCAGGTGCGGCCACTTGTTTTGCGCTCCCGCTCGCCTCCCCGGCCCGCCCCGGGCCCTTTCGCCTCGCCTTTTGCCCCGGCTCGCCCGCTGCCTTCGCCTGCCTCTCCCGAGCCCACCTCCCGCGCCCCGCACCCCCGACCCCCCGCGCCCCGCACCCCCACTCACACACGCGCTCCCACGCGCCCCCCGCAACCCTCACCCACACTCTCGCACCTCGCAATGCTCTCTCTTGCCTCAAGCCACCGACCCACAGCGGCCGCCACCTGCCCTAAGCGCCGCCACCGCAGCGCCCCCCACCGCCGCCGCCGCCGCCGCCGCCGCCGCCGCGTCCCTCCCGGGCCGGTCCGTGCCTCCTGCCCTCCCCGCCAGGCCCGCTCCCCCGCAGGGCCTGCTGCCCACCTGTGCTCTCCACCCACACCACACCCGCACATCCCTCGTGGCCCGACAGGTCCTTGAAGCTCACCCAAGACCCCCACTGGCCCCAGCAGCCCAGATCCAAAAAAAAAAAAAAAAAAAAAAAAGGCTCTCTCGGGATCACCTGAACCAGAGCTTGGAAAAACCCGCGGGGAAGATCGTTTGGGTTTCGTTGTTTGCAAAGGCTGGCGGGCTGGGGTGGGGGGGGGGGCGGACGGTGGCACCCCATGCCCGAGACGGCCCCGTCAGGTCGCTGGCGCTGACTTGAAGCCTGGGAGGATAGCCTCTTTCTGCACAGGGAACTGACTCGGGTTTGGAGCCCGCAGCTGAGGGCGCTGGGCGTGCGTCCTCAATCCTCCTGCGGTCAGCAATGCAGTGGCTTCGTCTGCTTTGAGTCGGAGGTCGATTCTTACGATTAAAGTCGAGCTGATGTCCAATGTTTCCTCCAGGGGTCTTGGTCCGCCAAGGGACCCACTCGCAGACATTTCCCCGCGCTGTACCGGCGGCTCCCGTGGCCCATCCATTCCACACAGCGCAGGTGGCATCCACAGAGCAGCCCAGGGGCCCATCCCCATCCATCCCAGGGCAGCCCCTTTCCCCCACCTGCCAAGCCCAAGTGTGTGCTCCTTGCCCACCGTCGGTTTCTGGAGTCTGCGGGTGGGTGTTTAGATAGCGCCATCCGTTGCGGCGTTTAGAGTCCACCAACAGGTGATGTCCTAGGGCACTTGTCTTTGCCTTTCTGGCTTCCTTCGCTTAGTATGAGGGTCTCTCGTTCCAGCCCCGCGGCGGCAGATGGCACTCGTTCTGCCGCTTTTTCCTGGCTGTGTGCGATGCCATCGCATGGATGTCCCCGGGCCTTCGAAGTGCACTCACCTGTCAGTGGACCTTTAGGTGGCTTCCAGATCTTGGCTCTGGTGAGTAGTGCGGCGACAGACAGAGGGGTGCCCGGGTCTGCTTCCGGGAAAGTTTGGTCCCGGTGAAATGGAGCTGTTTGGAGGCCGGCTTCGGTCTTTGTGTGGGCCGGCCCGTGTAGGGCTGCTTGGCTGAGACTCTGTCGAGGAGGGAGGCCTTCAGCCACCGGGGCCTCACGGGGCCTACCCGTGCGGCACCATCACAGAGCTCTCTGTCACTGCCCCTTGTGGGGGTGAGGGAAGGGGCGTGTTGGGGGGGGGCGTGTGTGTCGGGGGGGATGGTGGGCAAGGAGCACACACTTGGGCTTGGCGGGTGGGGGCGGGGGTGGGGGTGGGGGAAAGGGGCTGCCCTGGGATGGATGGGGATGGGCCCCTGGGCTGCTCTGTGGATGCCACCTGCGCTGTGTGGAATGGATGGGCCAGGGGAGCCGCCGGTACAGCGCGGGGAAATGTCTGCGAGTGGGTCCCTTGACTCTGTCGAGGAGGGAGGCCTTCAGCCACCGGGGCCTCACGGGGCCTCCCCGTGCGGCACCATCACAGAGCTCTCCGTCACTGCCCCTGGTGGGGGTGAGGGAAGGGGCGTGTTTGGGGGGTGGGGTGGGCGGGGTGTGTGCGCGCGCGCGTGCACGCACGCTGGCGGGCGTGGGTGTCCCGGGGCCTGGCCAGCCCTCCGCTAGAGATCAGCACGCGTGGATGCTGACGTGAGGACCAGCAGGGTGACAGGAGAGGCTGCCTGGTGGGTGACCGCGCTGGGCAGAGCCACAACCCGCTCGCCTTTCAGTTCTCCACCCAGGGGCCCCTCCTGCGAGCCACCCATAGGGGTCCCTGGTCCCTCCCTCAGACGTCGTCTCCACCACGGCCCGAGATCATCTTTCTTCTCCAGTGGGTTCCTTGTCTCTTGCGTACCACCCTCTCCACCCCCCACCCCCACCCCCACCCCCACCCCCACCCGGCTTGCCCTTGGACAGACGGCGAGAAGCTGACCGAGAGACCGAGACAGAGACAGGAGATGAGCCGAGGCCGGTGGGCAAATGGTGCAGAGAGGGCTTGTCCGACGCAGGGTTGCCCCAGAACTTCACACACACGCACGCACACACGGACACACACGCACAGACACACGCCCGCGCACACACACACACGCACACCAGCCCCGGCCCAGCGGCCCGGCGACCCCTCTCTGTGAACGGCCTTGAGGCCACGTGCCGGGCCACGCGGATCCCCCAGTGCCCGAGGGCCCTGGCGGCCCACAGGGATCCAAGGGCAAGGCGGGTGGGAGGCTGGCAGGGTCCACGTGCCACGAGAAGCATGGCTTGCAGGCACGACCTCTGCCCAGAGCCTGTTTCCGCCTGGGCCGACTCCTCCGGCCGCCTCCCAGGCCCACCCTCGCAGCCCTTGGGCCTCCCGGCGGCTCTCTGCGGGCGGGACCTCAGCTGTGGGCTCCGAACCCCTGGCCCTCCCCGGACCCGCGTCCCTCCCTTCCTGTGTCCGGGAAACCCCAGCGAAGCCTTCGGTGCCCGCCAGGCAGGCGGTGGGCCTGCCTTGGTCCGCTCCGTCCTTCCTGACGCGGAGGCGGCTGGTGCTGGGCCTTGCTTGGGCCCTCAGCCTGAGAAGGTCTGTCTTGCCCCAGGAGACCACCCGGCTCGTGTCCGGCCGCCGCCGCCGCCGCCGCCGCCGCCGCCAGGTCCAAGGCGGCCTCGGGGGGCAGGGACAGAGCCGGCCGGGTCTTGCCTCTCCTGCGTTCGCGTGCTTGGGGCTCAGGCCTGTCACCCTCTGGCCGCCGAAGCCCAGCCGCCGGCCCTGCGGTGAAGCCTGGGGCCGAGGGCCATGGCCCCAGCTTCCGGGGCTCGGCTCCGCGGGCTGCCGTGGACACTGGTCGTCTGATCCCAGACGGAGGCAGGGAGGGCCAGCTGGTGGGGCCTGCCGCTCACACAGCCCACCCGCCCTGGACCCGGGGCCCTGGCCGCAGGGCCCCCCCCCGAGGCGAGGTCCTTCTCCGCGGGGGTGGGGTGCTGCTCTCCCTGCGTCCTGTCCTCCGTGGCCCCCCATGGCTCTGAGGACCCGAGAGGCCGGCGCCTGCCTGGGCCTGGGAGGCCCAGTGGGGGTGGAGGGAGCCGGCCCCTGCCTGCCTCTGCACCCTCCCTTCGGCTGCCCCTTGGCCTCCGAGCCCAGCCGAGCCCTGGGACTTCCTCCAAGGCCTTGGGTGGGCTTGCGCCCAGGAGCCCCTGCCAGCAGCCCAGGGAACGGCGGGAACCGGGCCCTCCCTGGCCTCAGCCGGCCCCCGGTAGCCTCATCCTGCTTGGAGCGCCTCGGCTTCCCCCGGGGCGCTCCTTCTCGCGAGCCTGGGGCGCTCCTCGGCGGGGGGCTGCTGTGATGGCATGGCCCGCGAGGGGGACCGTCCTGGGCGTCCAGCGGCGGACAGAGCAGCGTCCAGCAGGCTTCGGGCCCGGCCTGACCCTCCCTCTAGACCCCGGGTGGGCGGCAGGGGACCGGGTCCATTGGGCTGGCGGTGCGGCTCCTTGCTGTGCTCGGGGCCCCGGCTCTCCCGCCCCAGACAGCCACCGGGCCCGCCCCCCACCCCCCATGCCGGGAGGTTCCCCCCCCACTCCACCCCACCCCACCCCACCCCACCCCGCGCCGCCCCCCCCACTCCACCCCCCACCCCCCACCCCCCACCCCCGTGGTTGTGGTCGCCAGCCTCTGGCCAATGCCCCTGCAGACCAGCCCCCGTTTTCCTCCCTGGCACTACCGAGGGGGGCCCGGCCCAGGGCTCTCCAGGAGCCCGCCGTGGGCTGAGTACGGCCGAGGACTGGGCAGGCAGGGCAGCCGGTGGTCGCCGTCCCTCCAGGACACGAGTGCCCCTGCACAGGGGCGGAAGGGGAGGCCCGGGAGCCGGGGAGCCGCGGAGGCCAAGGGCCAGGCCGGCCAGGCCCCAGGGCAGGGCGGGGCGATCCCAGCGTGCGGCCCTGAGGCACTGTCCCCACACCGCTCCACACTGTCCCGAAGCCCCCGAGCGCCAGCCCAGACCCCCGGGACATCCCCCCACCCACCCACACACACACACACTCCCCCCCGACCCCCGGGACACACCCCCGCGCCCTCACCCCCTCCACCCCTCCGCCCCCACCCCACCCCACCCCCCCGCCCCCCCGGACGCCGGGACACCCCCCCCCACTCCCCTCCCCTCCAGCAACGCGCGGCGCTCCCATCCCCCGGCAGCCCACCAGGTGGCGCTCGCTCCCACCCGGCCGCCGCGCCGACGCCCGTGACGTCAGCCGCCCGGCTCCATTTGAGCGCCTCTCGGCAGCCGAGAACTCGGACTTCCCGTGTGGCTCACAACATAACTACTCGGCGTTGCTTCTACAGTGGCTGTGGCTCGACCCCTAGCCTGGGAACCTCCATATGCCGCAGGTGCGGCCACTTGTTTTGCGCTCCCGCTCGCCTCCCCGGCCCGCCCCGGGCCCTTTCGCCTCGCCTTTTGCCCCGGCTCGCCCGCTGCCTTCGCCTGCCTCTCCCGAGCCCACCTCCCGCGCCCCGCACCCCCGACCCCCCGCGCCCCGCACCCCCACTCACACACGCGCTCCCACGCGCCCCCCGCAACCCTCACCCACACTCTCGCACCTCGCAATGCTCTCTCTTGCCTCAAGCCACCGACCCACAGCGGCCGCCACCTGCCCTAAGCGCCGCCACCGCAGCGCCCCCCACCGCCGCCGCCGCCGCCGCCGCCGCCGCCGCGTCCCTCCCGGGCCGGTCCGTGCCTCCTGCCCTCCCCGCCAGGCCCGCTCCCCCGCAGGGCCTGCTGCCCACCTGTGCTCTCCACCCACACCACACCCGCACATCCCTCGTGGCCCGACAGGTCCTTGAAGCTCACCCAAGACCCCCACTGGCCCCAGCAGCCCAGATCCAAAAAAAAAAAAAAAAAAAAAAAAGGCTCTCTCGGGATCACCTGAACCAGAGCTTGGAAAAACCCGCGGGGAAGATCGTTTGGGTTTCGTTGTTTGCAAAGGCTGGCGGGCTGGGGTGGGGGGGGGGGCGGACGGTGGCACCCCATGCCCGAGACGGCCCCGTCAGGTCGCTGGCGCTGACTTGAAGCCTGGGAGGATAGCCTCTTTCTGCACAGGGAACTGACTCGGGTTTGGAGCCCGCAGCTGAGGGCGCTGGGCGTGCGTCCTCAATCCTCCTGCGGTCAGCAATGCAGTGGCTTCGTCTGCTTTGAGTCGGAGGTCGATTCTTACGATTAAAGTCGAGCTGATGTCCAATGTTTCCTCCAGGGGTCTTGGTCCGCCAAGGGACCCACTCGCAGACATTTCCCCGCGCTGTACCGGCGGCTCCCGTGGCCCATCCATTCCACACAGCGCAGGTGGCATCCACAGAGCAGCCCAGGGGCCCATCCCCATCCATCCCAGGGCAGCCCCTTTCCCCCACCTGCCAAGCC
This sequence comes from Sus scrofa, assembly GCF_054392235.1. Taxonomy (NCBI): domain Eukaryota; kingdom Metazoa; phylum Chordata; class Mammalia; order Artiodactyla; family Suidae; genus Sus; species Sus scrofa. The sequence goes on from NW_028146976.1 coordinate 101,947, forward strand.
CAAGTGTGTGCTCCTTGCCCACCGTCGGTTTCTGGAGTCTGCGGGTGGGTGTTTAGATAGCGCCATCCGTTGCGGCGTTTAGAGTCCACCAACAGGTGATGTCCTAGGGCACTTGTCTTTGCCTTTCTGGCTTCCTTCGCTTAGTATGAGGGTCTCTCGTTCCAGCCCCGCGGCGGCAGATGGCACTCGTTCTGCCGCTTTTTCCTGGCTGTGTGCGATGCCATCGCATGGATGTCCCCGGGCCTTCGAAGTGCACTCACCTGTCAGTGGACCTTTAGGTGGCTTCCAGATCTTGGCTCTGGTGAGTAGTGCGGCGACAGACAGAGGGGTGCCCGGGTCTGCTTCCGGGAAAGTTTGGTCCCGGTGAAATGGAGCTGTTTGGAGGCCGGCTTCGGTCTTTGTGTGGGCCGGCCCGTGTAGGGCTGCTTGGCTGAGACTCTGTCGAGGAGGGAGGCCTTCAGCCACCGGGGCCTCACGGGGCCTACCCGTGCGGCACCATCACAGAGCTCTCTGTCACTGCCCCTTGTGGGGGTGAGGGAAGGGGCGTGTTGGGGGGGGGCGTGTGTGTCGGGGGGGATGGTGGGCAAGGAGCACACACTTGGGCTTGGCGGGTGGGGGCGGGGGTGGGGGTGGGGGAAAGGGGCTGCCCTGGGATGGATGGGGATGGGCCCCTGGGCTGCTCTGTGGATGCCACCTGCGCTGTGTGGAATGGATGGGCCAGGGGAGCCGCCGGTACAGCGCGGGGAAATGTCTGCGAGTGGGTCCCTTGACTCTGTCGAGGAGGGAGGCCTTCAGCCACCGGGGCCTCACGGGGCCTCCCCGTGCGGCACCATCACAGAGCTCTCCGTCACTGCCCCTGGTGGGGGTGAGGGAAGGGGCGTGTTTGGGGGGTGGGGTGGGCGGGGTGTGTGCGCGCGCGCGTGCACGCACGCTGGCGGGCGTGGGTGTCCCGGGGCCTGGCCAGCCCTCCGCTAGAGATCAGCACGCGTGGATGCTGACGTGAGGACCAGCAGGGTGACAGGAGAGGCTGCCTGGTGGGTGACCGCGCTGGGCAGAGCCACAACCCGCTCGCCTTTCAGTTCTCCACCCAGGGGCCCCTCCTGCGAGCCACCCATAGGGGTCCCTGGTCCCTCCCTCAGACGTCGTCTCCACCACGGCCCGAGATCATCTTTCTTCTCCAGTGGGTTCCTTGTCTCTTGCGTACCACCCTCTCCACCCCCCACCCCCACCCCCACCCCCACCCCCACCCGGCTTGCCCTTGGACAGACGGCGAGAAGCTGACCGAGAGACCGAGACAGAGACAGGAGATGAGCCGAGGCCGGTGGGCAAATGGTGCAGAGAGGGCTTGTCCGACGCAGGGTTGCCCCAGAACTTCACACACACGCACGCACACACGGACACACACGCACAGACACACGCCCGCGCACACACACACACGCACACCAGCCCCGGCCCAGCGGCCCGGCGACCCCTCTCTGTGAACGGCCTTGAGGCCACGTGCCGGGCCACGCGGATCCCCCAGTGCCCGAGGGCCCTGGCGGCCCACAGGGATCCAAGGGCAAGGCGGGTGGGAGGCTGGCAGGGTCCACGTGCCACGAGAAGCATGGCTTGCAGGCACGACCTCTGCCCAGAGCCTGTTTCCGCCTGGGCCGACTCCTCCGGCCGCCTCCCAGGCCCACCCTCGCAGCCCTTGGGCCTCCCGGCGGCTCTCTGCGGGCGGGACCTCAGCTGTGGGCTCCGAACCCCTGGCCCTCCCCGGACCCGCGTCCCTCCCTTCCTGTGTCCGGGAAACCCCAGCGAAGCCTTCGGTGCCCGCCAGGCAGGCGGTGGGCCTGCCTTGGTCCGCTCCGTCCTTCCTGACGCGGAGGCGGCTGGTGCTGGGCCTTGCTTGGGCCCTCAGCCTGAGAAGGTCTGTCTTGCCCCAGGAGACCACCCGGCTCGTGTCCGGCCGCCGCCGCCGCCGCCGCCGCCGCCGCCAGGTCCAAGGCGGCCTCGGGGGGCAGGGACAGAGCCGGCCGGGTCTTGCCTCTCCTGCGTTCGCGTGCTTGGGGCTCAGGCCTGTCACCCTCTGGCCGCCGAAGCCCAGCCGCCGGCCCTGCGGTGAAGCCTGGGGCCGAGGGCCATGGCCCCAGCTTCCGGGGCTCGGCTCCGCGGGCTGCCGTGGACACTGGTCGTCTGATCCCAGACGGAGGCAGGGAGGGCCAGCTGGTGGGGCCTGCCGCTCACACAGCCCACCCGCCCTGGACCCGGGGCCCTGGCCGCAGGGCCCCCCCCCGAGGCGAGGTCCTTCTCCGCGGGGGTGGGGTGCTGCTCTCCCTGCGTCCTGTCCTCCGTGGCCCCCCATGGCTCTGAGGACCCGAGAGGCCGGCGCCTGCCTGGGCCTGGGAGGCCCAGTGGGGGTGGAGGGAGCCGGCCCCTGCCTGCCTCTGCACCCTCCCTTCGGCTGCCCCTTGGCCTCCGAGCCCAGCCGAGCCCTGGGACTTCCTCCAAGGCCTTGGGTGGGCTTGCGCCCAGGAGCCCCTGCCAGCAGCCCAGGGAACGGCGGGAACCGGGCCCTCCCTGGCCTCAGCCGGCCCCCGGTAGCCTCATCCTGCTTGGAGCGCCTCGGCTTCCCCCGGGGCGCTCCTTCTCGCGAGCCTGGGGCGCTCCTCGGCGGGGGGCTGCTGTGATGGCATGGCCCGCGAGGGGGACCGTCCTGGGCGTCCAGCGGCGGACAGAGCAGCGTCCAGCAGGCTTCGGGCCCGGCCTGACCCTCCCTCTAGACCCCGGGTGGGCGGCAGGGGACCGGGTCCATTGGGCTGGCGGTGCGGCTCCTTGCTGTGCTCGGGGCCCCGGCTCTCCCGCCCCAGACAGCCACCGGGCCCGCCCCCCACCCCCCATGCCGGGAGGTTCCCCCCCCACTCCACCCCACCCCACCCCACCCCACCCCGCGCCGCCCCCCCCACTCCACCCCCCACCCCCCACCCCCCACCCCCGTGGTTGTGGTCGCCAGCCTCTGGCCAATGCCCCTGCAGACCAGCCCCCGTTTTCCTCCCTGGCACTACCGAGGGGGGCCCGGCCCAGGGCTCTCCAGGAGCCCGCCGTGGGCTGAGTACGGCCGAGGACTGGGCAGGCAGGGCAGCCGGTGGTCGCCGTCCCTCCAGGACACGAGTGCCCCTGCACAGGGGCGGAAGGGGAGGCCCGGGAGCCGGGGAGCCGCGGAGGCCAAGGGCCAGGCCGGCCAGGCCCCAGGGCAGGGCGGGGCGATCCCAGCGTGCGGCCCTGAGGCACTGTCCCCACACCGCTCCACACTGTCCCGAAGCCCCCGAGCGCCAGCCCAGACCCCCGGGACATCCCCCCACCCACCCACACACACACACACTCCCCCCCGACCCCCGGGACACACCCCCGCGCCCTCACCCCCTCCACCCCTCCGCCCCCACCCCACCCCACCCCCCCGCCCCCCCGGACGCCGGGACACCCCCCCCCACTCCCCTCCCCTCCAGCAACGCGCGGCGCTCCCATCCCCCGGCAGCCCACCAGGTGGCGCTCGCTCCCACCCGGCCGCCGCGCCGACGCCCGTGACGTCAGCCGCCCGGCTCCATTTGAGCGCCTCTCGGCAGCCGAGAACTCGGACTTCCCGTGTGGCTCACAACATAACTACTCGGCGTTGCTTCTACAGTGGCTGTGGCTCGACCCCTAGCCTGGGAACCTCCATATGCCGCAGGTGCGGCCACTTGTTTTGCGCTCCCGCTCGCCTCCCCGGCCCGCCCCGGGCCCTTTCGCCTCGCCTTTTGCCCCGGCTCGCCCGCTGCCTTCGCCTGCCTCTCCCGAGCCCACCTCCCGCGCCCCGCACCCCCGACCCCCCGCGCCCCGCACCCCCACTCACACACGCGCTCCCACGCGCCCCCCGCAACCCTCACCCACACTCTCGCACCTCGCAATGCTCTCTCTTGCCTCAAGCCACCGACCCACAGCGGCCGCCACCTGCCCTAAGCGCCGCCACCGCAGCGCCCCCCACCGCCGCCGCCGCCGCCGCCGCCGCCGCCGCGTCCCTCCCGGGCCGGTCCGTGCCTCCTGCCCTCCCCGCCAGGCCCGCTCCCCCGCAGGGCCTGCTGCCCACCTGTGCTCTCCACCCACACCACACCCGCACATCCCTCGTGGCCCGACAGGTCCTTGAAGCTCACCCAAGACCCCCACTGGCCCCAGCAGCCCAGATCCAAAAAAAAAAAAAAAAAAAAAAAAGGCTCTCTCGGGATCACCTGAACCAGAGCTTGGAAAAACCCGCGGGGAAGATCGTTTGGGTTTCGTTGTTTGCAAAGGCTGGCGGGCTGGGGTGGGGGGGGGGGCGGACGGTGGCACCCCATGCCCGAGACGGCCCCGTCAGGTCGCTGGCGCTGACTTGAAGCCTGGGAGGATAGCCTCTTTCTGCACAGGGAACTGACTCGGGTTTGGAGCCCGCAGCTGAGGGCGCTGGGCGTGCGTCCTCAATCCTCCTGCGGTCAGCAATGCAGTGGCTTCGTCTGCTTTGAGTCGGAGGTCGATTCTTACGATTAAAGTCGAGCTGATGTCCAATGTTTCCTCCAGGGGTCTTGGTCCGCCAAGGGACCCACTCGCAGACATTTCCCCGCGCTGTACCGGCGGCTCCCGTGGCCCATCCATTCCACACAGCGCAGGTGGCATCCACAGAGCAGCCCAGGGGCCCATCCCCATCCATCCCAGGGCAGCCCCTTTCCCCCACCTGCCAAGCCCAAGTGTGTGCTCCTTGCCCACCGTCGGTTTCTGGAGTCTGCGGGTGGGTGTTTAGATAGCGCCATCCGTTGCGGCGTTTAGAGTCCACCAACAGGTGATGTCCTAGGGCACTTGTCTTTGCCTTTCTGGCTTCCTTCGCTTAGTATGAGGGTCTCTCGTTCCAGCCCCGCGGCGGCAGATGGCACTCGTTCTGCCGCTTTTTCCTGGCTGTGTGCGATGCCATCGCATGGATGTCCCCGGGCCTTCGAAGTGCACTCACCTGTCAGTGGACCTTTAGGTGGCTTCCAGATCTTGGCTCTGGTGAGTAGTGCGGCGACAGACAGAGGGGTGCCCGGGTCTGCTTCCGGGAAAGTTTGGTCCCGGTGAAATGGAGCTGTTTGGAGGCCGGCTTCGGTCTTTGTGTGGGCCGGCCCGTGTAGGGCTGCTTGGCTGAGACTCTGTCGAGGAGGGAGGCCTTCAGCCACCGGGGCCTCACGGGGCCTACCCGTGCGGCACCATCACAGAGCTCTCTGTCACTGCCCCTTGTGGGGGTGAGGGAAGGGGCGTGTTGGGGGGGGGCGTGTGTGTCGGGGGGGATGGTGGGCAAGGAGCACACACTTGGGCTTGGCGGGTGGGGGCGGGGGTGGGGGTGGGGGAAAGGGGCTGCCCTGGGATGGATGGGGATGGGCCCCTGGGCTGCTCTGTGGATGCCACCTGCGCTGTGTGGAATGGATGGGCCAGGGGAGCCGCCGGTACAGCGCGGGGAAATGTCTGCGAGTGGGTCCCTTGACTCTGTCGAGGAGGGAGGCCTTCAGCCACCGGGGCCTCACGGGGCCTCCCCGTGCGGCACCATCACAGAGCTCTCCGTCACTGCCCCTGGTGGGGGTGAGGGAAGGGGCGTGTTTGGGGGGTGGGGTGGGCGGGGTGTGTGCGCGCGCGCGTGCACGCACGCTGGCGGGCGTGGGTGTCCCGGGGCCTGGCCAGCCCTCCGCTAGAGATCAGCACGCGTGGATGCTGACGTGAGGACCAGCAGGGTGACAGGAGAGGCTGCCTGGTGGGTGACCGCGCTGGGCAGAGCCACAACCCGCTCGCCTTTCAGTTCTCCACCCAGGGGCCCCTCCTGCGAGCCACCCATAGGGGTCCCTGGTCCCTCCCTCAGACGTCGTCTCCACCACGGCCCGAGATCATCTTTCTTCTCCAGTGGGTTCCTTGTCTCTTGCGTACCACCCTCTCCACCCCCCACCCCCACCCCCACCCCCACCCCCACCCGGCTTGCCCTTGGACAGACGGCGAGAAGCTGACCGAGAGACCGAGACAGAGACAGGAGATGAGCCGAGGCCGGTGGGCAAATGGTGCAGAGAGGGCTTGTCCGACGCAGGGTTGCCCCAGAACTTCACACACACGCACGCACACACGGACACACACGCACAGACACACGCCCGCGCACACACACACACGCACACCAGCCCCGGCCCAGCGGCCCGGCGACCCCTCTCTGTGAACGGCCTTGAGGCCACGTGCCGGGCCACGCGGATCCCCCAGTGCCCGAGGGCCCTGGCGGCCCACAGGGATCCAAGGGCAAGGCGGGTGGGAGGCTGGCAGGGTCCACGTGCCACGAGAAGCATGGCTTGCAGGCACGACCTCTGCCCAGAGCCTGTTTCCGCCTGGGCCGACTCCTCCGGCCGCCTCCCAGGCCCACCCTCGCAGCCCTTGGGCCTCCCGGCGGCTCTCTGCGGGCGGGACCTCAGCTGTGGGCTCCGAACCCCTGGCCCTCCCCGGACCCGCGTCCCTCCCTTCCTGTGTCCGGGAAACCCCAGCGAAGCCTTCGGTGCCCGCCAGGCAGGCGGTGGGCCTGCCTTGGTCCGCTCCGTCCTTCCTGACGCGGAGGCGGCTGGTGCTGGGCCTTGCTTGGGCCCTCAGCCTGAGAAGGTCTGTCTTGCCCCAGGAGACCACCCGGCTCGTGTCCGGCCGCCGCCGCCGCCGCCGCCGCCGCCGCCAGGTCCAAGGCGGCCTCGGGGGGCAGGGACAGAGCCGGCCGGGTCTTGCCTCTCCTGCGTTCGCGTGCTTGGGGCTCAGGCCTGTCACCCTCTGGCCGCCGAAGCCCAGCCGCCGGCCCTGCGGTGAAGCCTGGGGCCGAGGGCCATGGCCCCAGCTTCCGGGGCTCGGCTCCGCGGGCTGCCGTGGACACTGGTCGTCTGATCCCAGACGGAGGCAGGGAGGGCCAGCTGGTGGGGCCTGCCGCTCACACAGCCCACCCGCCCTGGACCCGGGGCCCTGGCCGCAGGGCCCCCCCCCGAGGCGAGGTCCTTCTCCGCGGGGGTGGGGTGCTGCTCTCCCTGCGTCCTGTCCTCCGTGGCCCCCCATGGCTCTGAGGACCCGAGAGGCCGGCGCCTGCCTGGGCCTGGGAGGCCCAGTGGGGGTGGAGGGAGCCGGCCCCTGCCTGCCTCTGCACCCTCCCTTCGGCTGCCCCTTGGCCTCCGAGCCCAGCCGAGCCCTGGGACTTCCTCCAAGGCCTTGGGTGGGCTTGCGCCCAGGAGCCCCTGCCAGCAGCCCAGGGAACGGCGGGAACCGGGCCCTCCCTGGCCTCAGCCGGCCCCCGGTAGCCTCATCCTGCTTGGAGCGCCTCGGCTTCCCCCGGGGCGCTCCTTCTCGCGAGCCTGGGGCGCTCCTCGGCGGGGGGCTGCTGTGATGGCATGGCCCGCGAGGGGGACCGTCCTGGGCGTCCAGCGGCGGACAGAGCAGCGTCCAGCAGGCTTCGGGCCCGGCCTGACCCTCCCTCTAGACCCCGGGTGGGCGGCAGGGGACCGGGTCCATTGGGCTGGCGGTGCGGCTCCTTGCTGTGCTCGGGGCCCCGGCTCTCCCGCCCCAGACAGCCACCGGGCCCGCCCCCCACCCCCCATGCCGGGAGGTTCCCCCCCCACTCCACCCCACCCCACCCCACCCCACCCCGCGCCGCCCCCCCCACTCCACCCCCCACCCCCCACCCCCCACCCCCGTGGTTGTGGTCGCCAGCCTCTGGCCAATGCCCCTGCAGACCAGCCCCCGTTTTCCTCCCTGGCACTACCGAGGGGGGCCCGGCCCAGGGCTCTCCAGGAGCCCGCCGTGGGCTGAGTACGGCCGAGGACTGGGCAGGCAGGGCAGCCGGTGGTCGCCGTCCCTCCAGGACACGAGTGCCCCTGCACAGGGGCGGAAGGGGAGGCCCGGGAGCCGGGGAGCCGCGGAGGCCAAGGGCCAGGCCGGCCAGGCCCCAGGGCAGGGCGGGGCGATCCCAGCGTGCGGCCCTGAGGCACTGTCCCCACACCGCTCCACACTGTCCCGAAGCCCCCGAGCGCCAGCCCAGACCCCCGGGACATCCCCCCACCCACCCACACACACACACACTCCCCCCCGACCCCCGGGACACACCCCCGCGCCCTCACCCCCTCCACCCCTCCGCCCCCACCCCACCCCACCCCCCCGCCCCCCCGGACGCCGGGACACCCCCCCCCACTCCCCTCCCCTCCAGCAACGCGCGGCGCTCCCATCCCCCGGCAGCCCACCAGGTGGCGCTCGCTCCCACCCGGCCGCCGCGCCGACGCCCGTGACGTCAGCCGCCCGGCTCCATTTGAGCGCCTCTCGGCAGCCGAGAACTCGGACTTCCCGTGTGGCTCACAACATAACTACTCGGCGTTGCTTCTACAGTGGCTGTGGCTCGACCCCTAGCCTGGGAACCTCCATATGCCGCAGGTGCGGCCACTTGTTTTGCGCTCCCGCTCGCCTCCCCGGCCCGCCCCGGGCCCTTTCGCCTCGCCTTTTGCCCCGGCTCGCCCGCTGCCTTCGCCTGCCTCTCCCGAGCCCACCTCCCGCGCCCCGCACCCCCGACCCCCCGCGCCCCGCACCCCCACTCACACACGCGCTCCCACGCGCCCCCCGCAACCCTCACCCACACTCTCGCACCTCGCAATGCTCTCTCTTGCCTCAAGCCACCGACCCACAGCGGCCGCCACCTGCCCTAAGCGCCGCCACCGCAGCGCCCCCCACCGCCGCCGCCGCCGCCGCCGCCGCCGCCGCGTCCCTCCCGGGCCGGTCCGTGCCTCCTGCCCTCCCCGCCAGGCCCGCTCCCCCGCAGGGCCTGCTGCCCACCTGTGCTCTCCACCCACACCACACCCGCACATCCCTCGTGGCCCGACAGGTCCTTGAAGCTCACCCAAGACCCCCACTGGCCCCAGCAGCCCAGATCCAAAAAAAAAAAAAAAAAAAAAAAAGGCTCTCTCGGGATCACCTGAACCAGAGCTTGGAAAAACCCGCGGGGAAGATCGTTTGGGTTTCGTTGTTTGCAAAGGCTGGCGGGCTGGGGTGGGGGGGGGGGCGGACGGTGGCACCCCATGCCCGAGACGGCCCCGTCAGGTCGCTGGCGCTGACTTGAAGCCTGGGAGGATAGCCTCTTTCTGCACAGGGAACTGACTCGGGTTTGGAGCCCGCAGCTGAGGGCGCTGGGCGTGCGTCCTCAATCCTCCTGCGGTCAGCAATGCAGTGGCTTCGTCTGCTTTGAGTCGGAGGTCGATTCTTACGATTAAAGTCGAGCTGATGTCCAATGTTTCCTCCAGGGGTCTTGGTCCGCCAAGGGACCCACTCGCAGACATTTCCCCGCGCTGTACCGGCGGCTCCCGTGGCCCATCCATTCCACACAGCGCAGGTGGCATCCACAGAGCAGCCCAGGGGCCCATCCCCATCCATCCCAGGGCAGCCCCTTTCCCCCACCTGCCAAGCCCAAGTGTGTGCTCCTTGCCCACCGTCGGTTTCTGGAGTCTGCGGGTGGGTGTTTAGATAGCGCCATCCGTTGCGGCGTTTAGAGTCCACCAACAGGTGATGTCCTAGGGCACTTGTCTTTGCCTTTCTGGCTTCCTTCGCTTAGTATGAGGGTCTCTCGTTCCAGCCCCGCGGCGGCAGATGGCACTCGTTCTGCCGCTTTTTCCTGGCTGTGTGCGATGCCATCGCATGGATGTCCCCGGGCCTTCGAAGTGCACTCACCTGTCAGTGGACCTTTAGGTGGCTTCCAGATCTTGGCTCTGGTGAGTAGTGCGGCGACAGACAGAGGGGTGCCCGGGTCTGCTTCCGGGAAAGTTTGGTCCCGGTGAAATGGAGCTGTTTGGAGGCCGGCTTCGGTCTTTGTGTGGGCCGGCCCGTGTAGGGCTGCTTGGCTGAGACTCTGTCGAGGAGGGAGGCCTTCAGCCACCGGGGCCTCACGGGGCCTACCCGTGCGGCACCATCACAGAGCTCTCTGTCACTGCCCCTTGTGGGGGTGAGGGAAGGGGCGTGTTGGGGGGGGGCGTGTGTGTCGGGGGGGATGGTGGGCAAGGAGCACACACTTGGGCTTGGCGGGTGGGGGCGGGGGTGGGGGTGGGGGAAAGGGGCTGCCCTGGGATGGATGGGGATGGGCCCCTGGGCTGCTCTGTGGATGCCACCTGCGCTGTGTGGAATGGATGGGCCAGGGGAGCCGCCGGTACAGCGCGGGGAAATGTCTGCGAGTGGGTCCCTTGACTCTGTCGAGGAGGGAGGCCTTCAGCCACCGGGGCCTCACGGGGCCTCCCCGTGCGGCACCATCACAGAGCTCTCCGTCACTGCCCCTGGTGGGGGTGAGGGAAGGGGCGTGTTTGGGGGGTGGGGTGGGCGGGGTGTGTGCGCGCGCGCGTGCACGCACGCTGGCGGGCGTGGGTGTCCCGGGGCCTGGCCAGCCCTCCGCTAGAGATCAGCACGCGTGGATGCTGACGTGAGGACCAGCAGGGTGACAGGAGAGGCTGCCTGGTGGGTGACCGCGCTGGGCAGAGCCACAACCCGCTCGCCTTTCAGTTCTCCACCCAGGGGCCCCTCCTGCGAGCCACCCATAGGGGTCCCTGGTCCCTCCCTCAGACGTCGTCTCCACCACGGCCCGAGATCATCTTTCTTCTCCAGTGGGTTCCTTGTCTCTTGCGTACCACCCTCTCCACCCCCCACCCCCACCCCCACCCCCACCCCCACCCGGCTTGCCCTTGGACAGACGGCGAGAAGCTGACCGAGAGACCGAGACAGAGACAGGAGATGAGCCGAGGCCGGTGGGCAAATGGTGCAGAGAGGGCTTGTCCGACGCAGGGTTGCCCCAGAACTTCACACACACGCACGCACACACGGACACACACGCACAGACACACGCCCGCGCACACACACACACGCACACCAGCCCCGGCCCAGCGGCCCGGCGACCCCTCTCTGTGAACGGCCTTGAGGCCACGTGCCGGGCCACGCGGATCCCCCAGTGCCCGAGGGCCCTGGCGGCCCACAGGGATCCAAGGGCAAGGCGGGTGGGAGGCTGGCAGGGTCCACGTGCCACGAGAAGCATGGCTTGCAGGCACGACCTCTGCCCAGAGCCTGTTTCCGCCTGGGCCGACTCCTCCGGCCGCCTCCCAGGCCCACCCTCGCAGCCCTTGGGCCTCCCGGCGGCTCTCTGCGGGCGGGACCTCAGCTGTGGGCTCCGAACCCCTGGCCCTCCCCGGACCCGCGTCCCTCCCTTCCTGTGTCCGGGAAACCCCAGCGAAGCCTTCGGTGCCCGCCAGGCAGGCGGTGGGCCTGCCTTGGTCCGCTCCGTCCTTCCTGACGCGGAGGCGGCTGGTGCTGGGCCTTGCTTGGGCCCTCAGCCTGAGAAGGTCTGTCTTGCCCCAGGAGACCACCCGGCTCGTGTCCGGCCGCCGCCGCCGCCGCCGCCGCCGCCGCCAGGTCCAAGGCGGCCTCGGGGGGCAGGGACAGAGCCGGCCGGGTCTTGCCTCTCCTGCGTTCGCGTGCTTGGGGCTCAGGCCTGTCACCCTCTGGCCGCCGAAGCCCAGCCGCCGGCCCTGCGGTGAAGCCTGGGGCCGAGGGCCATGGCCCCAGCTTCCGGGGCTCGGCTCCGCGGGCTGCCGTGGACACTGGTCGTCTGATCCCAGACGGAGGCAGGGAGGGCCAGCTGGTGGGGCCTGCCGCTCACACAGCCCACCCGCCCTGGACCCGGGGCCCTGGCCGCAGGGCCCCCCCCCGAGGCGAGGTCCTTCTCCGCGGGGGTGGGGTGCTGCTCTCCCTGCGTCCTGTCCTCCGTGGCCCCCCATGGCTCTGAGGACCCGAGAGGCCGGCGCCTGCCTGGGCCTGGGAGGCCCAGTGGGGGTGGAGGGAGCCGGCCCCTGCCTGCCTCTGCACCCTCCCTTCGGCTGCCCCTTGGCCTCCGAGCCCAGCCGAGCCCTGGGACTTCCTCCAAGGCCTTGGGTGGGCTTGCGCCCAGGAGCCCCTGCCAGCAGCCCAGGGAACGGCGGGAACCGGGCCCTCCCTGGCCTCAGCCGGCCCCCGGTAGCCTCATCCTGCTTGGAGCGCCTCGGCTTCCCCCGGGGCGCTCCTTCTCGCGAGCCTGGGGCGCTCCTCGGCGGGGGGCTGCTGTGATGGCATGGCCCGCGAGGGGGACCGTCCTGGGCGTCCAGCGGCGGACAGAGCAGCGTCCAGCAGGCTTCGGGCCCGGCCTGACCCTCCCTCTAGACCCCGGGTGGGCGGCAGGGGACCGGGTCCATTGGGCTGGCGGTGCGGCTCCTTGCTGTGCTCGGGGCCCCGGCTCTCCCGCCCCAGACAGCCACCGGGCCCGCCCCCCACCCCCCATGCCGGGAGGTTCCCCCCCCACTCCACCCCACCCCACCCCACCCCACCCCGCGCCGCCCCCCCCACTCCACCCCCCACCCCCCACCCCCCACCCCCGTGGTTGTGGTCGCCAGCCTCTGGCCAATGCCCCTGCAGACCAGCCCCCGTTTTCCTCCCTGGCACTACCGAGGGGGGCCCGGCCCAGGGCTCTCCAGGAGCCCGCCGTGGGCTGAGTACGGCCGAGGACTGGGCAGGCAGGGCAGCCGGTGGTCGCCGTCCCTCCAGGACACGAGTGCCCCTGCACAGGGGCGGAAGGGGAGGCCCGGGAGCCGGGGAGCCGCGGAGGCCAAGGGCCAGGCCGGCCAGGCCCCAGGGCAGGGCGGGGCGATCCCAGCGTGCGGCCCTGAGGCACTGTCCCCACACCGCTCCACACTGTCCCGAAGCCCCCGAGCGCCAGCCCAGACCCCCGGGACATCCCCCCACCCACCCACACACACACACACTCCCCCCCGACCCCCGGGACACACCCCCGCGCCCTCACCCCCTCCACCCCTCCGCCCCCACCCCACCCCACCCCCCCGCCCCCCCGGACGCCGGGACACCCCCCCCCACTCCCCTCCCCTCCAGCAACGCGCGGCGCTCCCATCCCCCGGCAGCCCACCAGGTGGCGCTCGCTCCCACCCGGCCGCCGCGCCGACGCCCGTGACGTCAGCCGCCCGGCTCCATTTGAGCGCCTCTCGGCAGCCGAGAACTCGGACTTCCCGTGTGGCTCACAACATAACTACTCGGCGTTGCTTCTACAGTGGCTGTGGCTCGACCCCTAGCCTGGGAACCTCCATATGCCGCAGGTGCGGCCACTTGTTTTGCGCTCCCGCTCGCCTCCCCGGCCCGCCCCGGGCCCTTTCGCCTCGCCTTTTGCCCCGGCTCGCCCGCTGCCTTCGCCTGCCTCTCCCGAGCCCACCTCCCGCGCCCCGCACCCCCGACCCCCCGCGCCCCGCACCCCCACTCACACACGCGCTCCCACGCGCCCCCCGCAACCCTCACCCACACTCTCGCACCTCGCAATGCTCTCTCTTGCCTCAAGCCACCGACCCACAGCGGCCGCCACCTGCCCTAAGCGCCGCCACCGCAGCGCCCCCCACCGCCGCCGCCGCCGCCGCCGCCGCCGCCGCGTCCCTCCCGGGCCGGTCCGTGCCTCCTGCCCTCCCCGCCAGGCCCGCTCCCCCGCAGGGCCTGCTGCCCACCTGTGCTCTCCACCCACACCACACCCGCACATCCCTCGTGGCCCGACAGGTCCTTGAAGCTCACCCAAGACCCCCACTGGCCCCAGCAGCCCAGATCCAAAAAAAAAAAAAAAAAAAAAAAAGGCTCTCTCGGGATCACCTGAACCAGAGCTTGGAAAAACCCGCGGGGAAGATCGTTTGGGTTTCGTTGTTTGCAAAGGCTGGCGGGCTGGGGTGGGGGGGGGGGCGGACGGTGGCACCCCATGCCCGAGACGGCCCCGTCAGGTCGCTGGCGCTGACTTGAAGCCTGGGAGGATAGCCTCTTTCTGCACAGGGAACTGACTCGGGTTTGGAGCCCGCAGCTGAGGGCGCTGGGCGTGCGTCCTCAATCCTCCTGCGGTCAGCAATGCAGTGGCTTCGTCTGCTTTGAGTCGGAGGTCGATTCTTACGATTAAAGTCGAGCTGATGTCCAATGTTTCCTCCAGGGGTCTTGGTCCGCCAAGGGACCCACTCGCAGACATTTCCCCGCGCTGTACCGGCGGCTCCCGTGGCCCATCCATTCCACACAGCGCAGGTGGCATCCACAGAGCAGCCCAGGGGCCCATCCCCATCCATCCCAGGGCAGCCCCTTTCCCCCACCTGCCAAGCCCAAGTGTGTGCTCCTTGCCCACCGTCGGTTTCTGGAGTCTGCGGGTGGGTGTTTAGATAGCGCCATCCGTTGCGGCGTTTAGAGTCCACCAACAGGTGATGTCCTAGGGCACTTGTCTTTGCCTTTCTGGCTTCCTTCGCTTAGTATGAGGGTCTCTCGTTCCAGCCCCGCGGCGGCAGATGGCACTCGTTCTGCCGCTTTTTCCTGGCTGTGTGCGATGCCATCGCATGGATGTCCCCGGGCCTTCGAAGTGCACTCACCTGTCAGTGGACCTTTAGGTGGCTTCCAGATCTTGGCTCTGGTGAGTAGTGCGGCGACAGACAGAGGGGTGCCCGGGTCTGCTTCCGGGAAAGTTTGGTCCCGGTGAAATGGAGCTGTTTGGAGGCCGGCTTCGGTCTTTGTGTGGGCCGGCCCGTGTAGGGCTGCTTGGCTGAGACTCTGTCGAGGAGGGAGGCCTTCAGCCACCGGGGCCTCACGGGGCCTACCCGTGCGGCACCATCACAGAGCTCTCTGTCACTGCCCCTTGTGGGGGTGAGGGAAGGGGCGTGTTGGGGGGGGGCGTGTGTGTCGGGGGGGATGGTGGGCAAGGAGCACACACTTGGGCTTGGCGGGTGGGGGCGGGGGTGGGGGTGGGGGAAAGGGGCTGCCCTGGGATGGATGGGGATGGGCCCCTGGGCTGCTCTGTGGATGCCACCTGCGCTGTGTGGAATGGATGGGCCAGGGGAGCCGCCGGTACAGCGCGGGGAAATGTCTGCGAGTGGGTCCCTTGACTCTGTCGAGGAGGGAGGCCTTCAGCCACCGGGGCCTCACGGGGCCTCCCCGTGCGGCACCATCACAGAGCTCTCCGTCACTGCCCCTGGTGGGGGTGAGGGAAGGGGCGTGTTTGGGGGGTGGGGTGGGCGGGGTGTGTGCGCGCGCGCGTGCACGCACGCTGGCGGGCGTGGGTGTCCCGGGGCCTGGCCAGCCCTCCGCTAGAGATCAGCACGCGTGGATGCTGACGTGAGGACCAGCAGGGTGACAGGAGAGGCTGCCTGGTGGGTGACCGCGCTGGGCAGAGCCACAACCCGCTCGCCTTTCAGTTCTCCACCCAGGGGCCCCTCCTGCGAGCCACCCATAGGGGTCCCTGGTCCCTCCCTCAGACGTCGTCTCCACCACGGCCCGAGATCATCTTTCTTCTCCAGTGGGTTCCTTGTCTCTTGCGTACCACCCTCTCCACCCCCCACCCCCACCCCCACCCCCACCCCCACCCGGCTTGCCCTTGGACAGACGGCGAGAAGCTGACCGAGAGACCGAGACAGAGACAGGAGATGAGCCGAGGCCGGTGGGCAAATGGTGCAGAGAGGGCTTGTCCGACGCAGGGTTGCCCCAGAACTTCACACACACGCACGCACACACGGACACACACGCACAGACACACGCCCGCGCACACACACACACGCACACCAGCCCCGGCCCAGCGGCCCGGCGACCCCTCTCTGTGAACGGCCTTGAGGCCACGTGCCGGGCCACGCGGATCCCCCAGTGCCCGAGGGCCCTGGCGGCCCACAGGGATCCAAGGGCAAGGCGGGTGGGAGGCTGGCAGGGTCCACGTGCCACGAGAAGCATGGCTTGCAGGCACGACCTCTGCCCAGAGCCTGTTTCCGCCTGGGCCGACTCCTCCGGCCGCCTCCCAGGCCCACCCTCGCAGCCCTTGGGCCTCCCGGCGGCTCTCTGCGGGCGGGACCTCAGCTGTGGGCTCCGAACCCCTGGCCCTCCCCGGACCCGCGTCCCTCCCTTCCTGTGTCCGGGAAACCCCAGCGAAGCCTTCGGTGCCCGCCAGGCAGGCGGTGGGCCTGCCTTGGTCCGCTCCGTCCTTCCTGACGCGGAGGCGGCTGGTGCTGGGCCTTGCTTGGGCCCTCAGCCTGAGAAGGTCTGTCTTGCCCCAGGAGACCACCCGGCTCGTGTCCGGCCGCCGCCGCCGCCGCCGCCGCCGCCGCCAGGTCCAAGGCGGCCTCGGGGGGCAGGGACAGAGCCGGCCGGGTCTTGCCTCTCCTGCGTTCGCGTGCTTGGGGCTCAGGCCTGTCACCCTCTGGCCGCCGAAGCCCAGCCGCCGGCCCTGCGGTGAAGCCTGGGGCCGAGGGCCATGGCCCCAGCTTCCGGGGCTCGGCTCCGCGGGCTGCCGTGGACACTGGTCGTCTGATCCCAGACGGAGGCAGGGAGGGCCAGCTGGTGGGGCCTGCCGCTCACACAGCCCACCCGCCCTGGACCCGGGGCCCTGGCCGCAGGGCCCCCCCCCGAGGCGAGGTCCTTCTCCGCGGGGGTGGGGTGCTGCTCTCCCTGCGTCCTGTCCTCCGTGGCCCCCCATGGCTCTGAGGACCCGAGAGGCCGGCGCCTGCCTGGGCCTGGGAGGCCCAGTGGGGGTGGAGGGAGCCGGCCCCTGCCTGCCTCTGCACCCTCCCTTCGGCTGCCCCTTGGCCTCCGAGCCCAGCCGAGCCCTGGGACTTCCTCCAAGGCCTTGGGTGGGCTTGCGCCCAGGAGCCCCTGCCAGCAGCCCAGGGAACGGCGGGAACCGGGCCCTCCCTGGCCTCAGCCGGCCCCCGGTAGCCTCATCCTGCTTGGAGCGCCTCGGCTTCCCCCGGGGCGCTCCTTCTCGCGAGCCTGGGGCGCTCCTCGGCGGGGGGCTGCTGTGATGGCATGGCCCGCGAGGGGGACCGTCCTGGGCGTCCAGCGGCGGACAGAGCAGCGTCCAGCAGGCTTCGGGCCCGGCCTGACCCTCCCTCTAGACCCCGGGTGGGCGGCAGGGGACCGGGTCCATTGGGCTGGCGGTGCGGCTCCTTGCTGTGCTCGGGGCCCCGGCTCTCCCGCCCCAGACAGCCACCGGGCCCGCCCCCCACCCCCCATGCCGGGAGGTTCCCCCCCCACTCCACCCCACCCCACCCCACCCCACCCCGCGCCGCCCCCCCCACTCCACCCCCCACCCCCCACCCCCCACCCCCGTGGTTGTGGTCGCCAGCCTCTGGCCAATGCCCCTGCAGACCAGCCCCCGTTTTCCTCCCTGGCACTACCGAGGGGGGCCCGGCCCAGGGCTCTCCAGGAGCCCGCCGTGGGCTGAGTACGGCCGAGGACTGGGCAGGCAGGGCAGCCGGTGGTCGCCGTCCCTCCAGGACACGAGTGCCCCTGCACAGGGGCGGAAGGGGAGGCCCGGGAGCCGGGGAGCCGCGGAGGCCAAGGGCCAGGCCGGCCAGGCCCCAGGGCAGGGCGGGGCGATCCCAGCGTGCGGCCCTGAGGCACTGTCCCCACACCGCTCCACACTGTCCCGAAGCCCCCGAGCGCCAGCCCAGACCCCCGGGACATCCCCCCACCCACCCACACACACACACACTCCCCCCCGACCCCCGGGACACACCCCCGCGCCCTCACCCCCTCCACCCCTCCGCCCCCACCCCACCCCACCCCCCCGCCCCCCCGGACGCCGGGACACCCCCCCCCACTCCCCTCCCCTCCAGCAACGCGCGGCGCTCCCATCCCCCGGCAGCCCACCAGGTGGCGCTCGCTCCCACCCGGCCGCCGCGCCGACGCCCGTGACGTCAGCCGCCCGGCTCCATTTGAGCGCCTCTCGGCAGCCGAGAACTCGGACTTCCCGTGTGGCTCACAACATAACTACTCGGCGTTGCTTCTACAGTGGCTGTGGCTCGACCCCTAGCCTGGGAACCTCCATATGCCGCAGGTGCGGCCACTTGTTTTGCGCTCCCGCTCGCCTCCCCGGCCCGCCCCGGGCCCTTTCGCCTCGCCTTTTGCCCCGGCTCGCCCGCTGCCTTCGCCTGCCTCTCCCGAGCCCACCTCCCGCGCCCCGCACCCCCGACCCCCCGCGCCCCGCACCCCCACTCACACACGCGCTCCCACGCGCCCCCCGCAACCCTCACCCACACTCTCGCACCTCGCAATGCTCTCTCTTGCCTCAAGCCACCGACCCACAGCGGCCGCCACCTGCCCTAAGCGCCGCCACCGCAGCGCCCCCCACCGCCGCCGCCGCCGCCGCCGCCGCCGCCGCGTCCCTCCCGGGCCGGTCCGTGCCTCCTGCCCTCCCCGCCAGGCCCGCTCCCCCGCAGGGCCTGCTGCCCACCTGTGCTCTCCACCCACACCACACCCGCACATCCCTCGTGGCCCGACAGGTCCTTGAAGCTCACCCAAGACCCCCACTGGCCCCAGCAGCCCAGATCCAAAAAAAAAAAAAAAAAAAAAAAAGGCTCTCTCGGGATCACCTGAACCAGAGCTTGGAAAAACCCGCGGGGAAGATCGTTTGGGTTTCGTTGTTTGCAAAGGCTGGCGGGCTGGGGTGGGGGGGGGGGCGGACGGTGGCACCCCATGCCCGAGACGGCCCCGTCAGGTCGCTGGCGCTGACTTGAAGCCTGGGAGGATAGCCTCTTTCTGCACAGGGAACTGACTCGGGTTTGGAGCCCGCAGCTGAGGGCGCTGGGCGTGCGTCCTCAATCCTCCTGCGGTCAGCAATGCAGTGGCTTCGTCTGCTTTGAGTCGGAGGTCGATTCTTACGATTAAAGTCGAGCTGATGTCCAATGTTTCCTCCAGGGGTCTTGGTCCGCCAAGGGACCCACTCGCAGACATTTCCCCGCGCTGTACCGGCGGCTCCCGTGGCCCATCCATTCCACACAGCGCAGGTGGCATCCACAGAGCAGCCCAGGGGCCCATCCCCATCCATCCCAGGGCAGCCCCTTTCCCCCACCTGCCAAGCCCAAGTGTGTGCTCCTTGCCCACCGTCGGTTTCTGGAGTCTGCGGGTGGGTGTTTAGATAGCGCCATCCGTTGCGGCGTTTAGAGTCCACCAACAGGTGATGTCCTAGGGCACTTGTCTTTGCCTTTCTGGCTTCCTTCGCTTAGTATGAGGGTCTCTCGTTCCAGCCCCGCGGCGGCAGATGGCACTCGTTCTGCCGCTTTTTCCTGGCTGTGTGCGATGCCATCGCATGGATGTCCCCGGGCCTTCGAAGTGCACTCACCTGTCAGTGGACCTTTAGGTGGCTTCCAGATCTTGGCTCTGGTGAGTAGTGCGGCGACAGACAGAGGGGTGCCCGGGTCTGCTTCCGGGAAAGTTTGGTCCCGGTGAAATGGAGCTGTTTGGAGGCCGGCTTCGGTCTTTGTGTGGGCCGGCCCGTGTAGGGCTGCTTGGCTGAGACTCTGTCGAGGAGGGAGGCCTTCAGCCACCGGGGCCTCACGGGGCCTACCCGTGCGGCACCATCACAGAGCTCTCTGTCACTGCCCCTTGTGGGGGTGAGGGAAGGGGCGTGTTGGGGGGGGGCGTGTGTGTCGGGGGGGATGGTGGGCAAGGAGCACACACTTGGGCTTGGCGGGTGGGGGCGGGGGTGGGGGTGGGGGAAAGGGGCTGCCCTGGGATGGATGGGGATGGGCCCCTGGGCTGCTCTGTGGATGCCACCTGCGCTGTGTGGAATGGATGGGCCAGGGGAGCCGCCGGTACAGCGCGGGGAAATGTCTGCGAGTGGGTCCCTTGACTCTGTCGAGGAGGGAGGCCTTCAGCCACCGGGGCCTCACGGGGCCTCCCCGTGCGGCACCATCACAGAGCTCTCCGTCACTGCCCCTGGTGGGGGTGAGGGAAGGGGCGTGTTTGGGGGGTGGGGTGGGCGGGGTGTGTGCGCGCGCGCGTGCACGCACGCTGGCGGGCGTGGGTGTCCCGGGGCCTGGCCAGCCCTCCGCTAGAGATCAGCACGCGTGGATGCTGACGTGAGGACCAGCAGGGTGACAGGAGAGGCTGCCTGGTGGGTGACCGCGCTGGGCAGAGCCACAACCCGCTCGCCTTTCAGTTCTCCACCCAGGGGCCCCTCCTGCGAGCCACCCATAGGGGTCCCTGGTCCCTCCCTCAGACGTCGTCTCCACCACGGCCCGAGATCATCTTTCTTCTCCAGTGGGTTCCTTGTCTCTTGCGTACCACCCTCTCCACCCCCCACCCCCACCCCCACCCCCACCCCCACCCGGCTTGCCCTTGGACAGACGGCGAGAAGCTGACCGAGAGACCGAGACAGAGACAGGAGATGAGCCGAGGCCGGTGGGCAAATGGTGCAGAGAGGGCTTGTCCGACGCAGGGTTGCCCCAGAACTTCACACACACGCACGCACACACGGACACACACGCACAGACACACGCCCGCGCACACACACACACGCACACCAGCCCCGGCCCAGCGGCCCGGCGACCCCTCTCTGTGAACGGCCTTGAGGCCACGTGCCGGGCCACGCGGATCCCCCAGTGCCCGAGGGCCCTGGCGGCCCACAGGGATCCAAGGGCAAGGCGGGTGGGAGGCTGGCAGGGTCCACGTGCCACGAGAAGCATGGCTTGCAGGCACGACCTCTGCCCAGAGCCTGTTTCCGCCTGGGCCGACTCCTCCGGCCGCCTCCCAGGCCCACCCTCGCAGCCCTTGGGCCTCCCGGCGGCTCTCTGCGGGCGGGACCTCAGCTGTGGGCTCCGAACCCCTGGCCCTCCCCGGACCCGCGTCCCTCCCTTCCTGTGTCCGGGAAACCCCAGCGAAGCCTTCGGTGCCCGCCAGGCAGGCGGTGGGCCTGCCTTGGTCCGCTCCGTCCTTCCTGACGCGGAGGCGGCTGGTGCTGGGCCTTGCTTGGGCCCTCAGCCTGAGAAGGTCTGTCTTGCCCCAGGAGACCACCCGGCTCGTGTCCGGCCGCCGCCGCCGCCGCCGCCGCCGCCGCCAGGTCCAAGGCGGCCTCGGGGGGCAGGGACAGAGCCGGCCGGGTCTTGCCTCTCCTGCGTTCGCGTGCTTGGGGCTCAGGCCTGTCACCCTCTGGCCGCCGAAGCCCAGCCGCCGGCCCTGCGGTGAAGCCTGGGGCCGAGGGCCATGGCCCCAGCTTCCGGGGCTCGGCTCCGCGGGCTGCCGTGGACACTGGTCGTCTGATCCCAGACGGAGGCAGGGAGGGCCAGCTGGTGGGGCCTGCCGCTCACACAGCCCACCCGCCCTGGACCCGGGGCCCTGGCCGCAGGGCCCCCCCCCGAGGCGAGGTCCTTCTCCGCGGGGGTGGGGTGCTGCTCTCCCTGCGTCCTGTCCTCCGTGGCCCCCCATGGCTCTGAGGACCCGAGAGGCCGGCGCCTGCCTGGGCCTGGGAGGCCCAGTGGGGGTGGAGGGAGCCGGCCCCTGCCTGCCTCTGCACCCTCCCTTCGGCTGCCCCTTGGCCTCCGAGCCCAGCCGAGCCCTGGGACTTCCTCCAAGGCCTTGGGTGGGCTTGCGCCCAGGAGCCCCTGCCAGCAGCCCAGGGAACGGCGGGAACCGGGCCCTCCCTGGCCTCAGCCGGCCCCCGGTAGCCTCATCCTGCTTGGAGCGCCTCGGCTTCCCCCGGGGCGCTCCTTCTCGCGAGCCTGGGGCGCTCCTCGGCGGGGGGCTGCTGTGATGGCATGGCCCGCGAGGGGGACCGTCCTGGGCGTCCAGCGGCGGACAGAGCAGCGTCCAGCAGGCTTCGGGCCCGGCCTGACCCTCCCTCTAGACCCCGGGTGGGCGGCAGGGGACCGGGTCCATTGGGCTGGCGGTGCGGCTCCTTGCTGTGCTCGGGGCCCCGGCTCTCCCGCCCCAGACAGCCACCGGGCCCGCCCCCCACCCCCCATGCCGGGAGGTTCCCCCCCCACTCCACCCCACCCCACCCCACCCCACCCCGCGCCGCCCCCCCCACTCCACCCCCCACCCCCCACCCCCCACCCCCGTGGTTGTGGTCGCCAGCCTCTGGCCAATGCCCCTGCAGACCAGCCCCCGTTTTCCTCCCTGGCACTACCGAGGGGGGCCCGGCCCAGGGCTCTCCAGGAGCCCGCCGTGGGCTGAGTACGGCCGAGGACTGGGCAGGCAGGGCAGCCGGTGGTCGCCGTCCCTCCAGGACACGAGTGCCCCTGCACAGGGGCGGAAGGGGAGGCCCGGGAGCCGGGGAGCCGCGGAGGCCAAGGGCCAGGCCGGCCAGGCCCCAGGGCAGGGCGGGGCGATCCCAGCGTGCGGCCCTGAGGCACTGTCCCCACACCGCTCCACACTGTCCCGAAGCCCCCGAGCGCCAGCCCAGACCCCCGGGACATCCCCCCACCCACCCACACACACACACACTCCCCCCCGACCCCCGGGACACACCCCCGCGCCCTCACCCCCTCCACCCCTCCGCCCCCACCCCACCCCACCCCCCCGCCCCCCCGGACGCCGGGACACCCCCCCCCACTCCCCTCCCCTCCAGCAACGCGCGGCGCTCCCATCCCCCGGCAGCCCACCAGGTGGCGCTCGCTCCCACCCGGCCGCCGCGCCGACGCCCGTGACGTCAGCCGCCCGGCTCCATTTGAGCGCCTCTCGGCAGCCGAGAACTCGGACTTCCCGTGTGGCTCACAACATAACTACTCGGCGTTGCTTCTACAGTGGCTGTGGCTCGACCCCTAGCCTGGGAACCTCCATATGCCGCAGGTGCGGCCACTTGTTTTGCGCTCCCGCTCGCCTCCCCGGCCCGCCCCGGGCCCTTTCGCCTCGCCTTTTGCCCCGGCTCGCCCGCTGCCTTCGCCTGCCTCTCCCGAGCCCACCTCCCGCGCCCCGCACCCCCGACCCCCCGCGCCCCGCACCCCCACTCACACACGCGCTCCCACGCGCCCCCCGCAACCCTCACCCACACTCTCGCACCTCGCAATGCTCTCTCTTGCCTCAAGCCACCGACCCACAGCGGCCGCCACCTGCCCTAAGCGCCGCCACCGCAGCGCCCCCCACCGCCGCCGCCGCCGCCGCCGCCGCCGCCGCGTCCCTCCCGGGCCGGTCCGTGCCTCCTGCCCTCCCCGCCAGGCCCGCTCCCCCGCAGGGCCTGCTGCCCACCTGTGCTCTCCACCCACACCACACCCGCACATCCCTCGTGGCCCGACAGGTCCTTGAAGCTCACCCAAGACCCCCACTGGCCCCAGCAGCCCAGATCCAAAAAAAAAAAAAAAAAAAAAAAAGGCTCTCTCGGGATCACCTGAACCAGAGCTTGGAAAAACCCGCGGGGAAGATCGTTTGGGTTTCGTTGTTTGCAAAGGCTGGCGGGCTGGGGTGGGGGGGGGGGCGGACGGTGGCACCCCATGCCCGAGACGGCCCCGTCAGGTCGCTGGCGCTGACTTGAAGCCTGGGAGGATAGC
Source organism: Sus scrofa (assembly GCF_054392235.1). NCBI lineage: Eukaryota > Metazoa > Chordata > Mammalia > Artiodactyla > Suidae > Sus > Sus scrofa. Next base: position 125,268 of record NW_028146976.1, read on the forward strand.
CTCTTTCTGCACAGGGAACTGACTCGGGTTTGGAGCCCGCAGCTGAGGGCGCTGGGCGTGCGTCCTCAATCCTCCTGCGGTCAGCAATGCAGTGGCTTCGTCTGCTTTGAGTCGGAGGTCGATTCTTACGATTAAAGTCGAGCTGATGTCCAATGTTTCCTCCAGGGGTCTTGGTCCGCCAAGGGACCCACTCGCAGACATTTCCCCGCGCTGTACCGGCGGCTCCCGTGGCCCATCCATTCCACACAGCGCAGGTGGCATCCACAGAGCAGCCCAGGGGCCCATCCCCATCCATCCCAGGGCAGCCCCTTTCCCCCACCTGCCAAGCCCAAGTGTGTGCTCCTTGCCCACCGTCGGTTTCTGGAGTCTGCGGGTGGGTGTTTAGATAGCGCCATCCGTTGCGGCGTTTAGAGTCCACCAACAGGTGATGTCCTAGGGCACTTGTCTTTGCCTTTCTGGCTTCCTTCGCTTAGTATGAGGGTCTCTCGTTCCAGCCCCGCGGCGGCAGATGGCACTCGTTCTGCCGCTTTTTCCTGGCTGTGTGCGATGCCATCGCATGGATGTCCCCGGGCCTTCGAAGTGCACTCACCTGTCAGTGGACCTTTAGGTGGCTTCCAGATCTTGGCTCTGGTGAGTAGTGCGGCGACAGACAGAGGGGTGCCCGGGTCTGCTTCCGGGAAAGTTTGGTCCCGGTGAAATGGAGCTGTTTGGAGGCCGGCTTCGGTCTTTGTGTGGGCCGGCCCGTGTAGGGCTGCTTGGCTGAGACTCTGTCGAGGAGGGAGGCCTTCAGCCACCGGGGCCTCACGGGGCCTACCCGTGCGGCACCATCACAGAGCTCTCTGTCACTGCCCCTTGTGGGGGTGAGGGAAGGGGCGTGTTGGGGGGGGGCGTGTGTGTCGGGGGGGATGGTGGGCAAGGAGCACACACTTGGGCTTGGCGGGTGGGGGCGGGGGTGGGGGTGGGGGAAAGGGGCTGCCCTGGGATGGATGGGGATGGGCCCCTGGGCTGCTCTGTGGATGCCACCTGCGCTGTGTGGAATGGATGGGCCAGGGGAGCCGCCGGTACAGCGCGGGGAAATGTCTGCGAGTGGGTCCCTTGACTCTGTCGAGGAGGGAGGCCTTCAGCCACCGGGGCCTCACGGGGCCTCCCCGTGCGGCACCATCACAGAGCTCTCCGTCACTGCCCCTGGTGGGGGTGAGGGAAGGGGCGTGTTTGGGGGGTGGGGTGGGCGGGGTGTGTGCGCGCGCGCGTGCACGCACGCTGGCGGGCGTGGGTGTCCCGGGGCCTGGCCAGCCCTCCGCTAGAGATCAGCACGCGTGGATGCTGACGTGAGGACCAGCAGGGTGACAGGAGAGGCTGCCTGGTGGGTGACCGCGCTGGGCAGAGCCACAACCCGCTCGCCTTTCAGTTCTCCACCCAGGGGCCCCTCCTGCGAGCCACCCATAGGGGTCCCTGGTCCCTCCCTCAGACGTCGTCTCCACCACGGCCCGAGATCATCTTTCTTCTCCAGTGGGTTCCTTGTCTCTTGCGTACCACCCTCTCCACCCCCCACCCCCACCCCCACCCCCACCCCCACCCGGCTTGCCCTTGGACAGACGGCGAGAAGCTGACCGAGAGACCGAGACAGAGACAGGAGATGAGCCGAGGCCGGTGGGCAAATGGTGCAGAGAGGGCTTGTCCGACGCAGGGTTGCCCCAGAACTTCACACACACGCACGCACACACGGACACACACGCACAGACACACGCCCGCGCACACACACACACGCACACCAGCCCCGGCCCAGCGGCCCGGCGACCCCTCTCTGTGAACGGCCTTGAGGCCACGTGCCGGGCCACGCGGATCCCCCAGTGCCCGAGGGCCCTGGCGGCCCACAGGGATCCAAGGGCAAGGCGGGTGGGAGGCTGGCAGGGTCCACGTGCCACGAGAAGCATGGCTTGCAGGCACGACCTCTGCCCAGAGCCTGTTTCCGCCTGGGCCGACTCCTCCGGCCGCCTCCCAGGCCCACCCTCGCAGCCCTTGGGCCTCCCGGCGGCTCTCTGCGGGCGGGACCTCAGCTGTGGGCTCCGAACCCCTGGCCCTCCCCGGACCCGCGTCCCTCCCTTCCTGTGTCCGGGAAACCCCAGCGAAGCCTTCGGTGCCCGCCAGGCAGGCGGTGGGCCTGCCTTGGTCCGCTCCGTCCTTCCTGACGCGGAGGCGGCTGGTGCTGGGCCTTGCTTGGGCCCTCAGCCTGAGAAGGTCTGTCTTGCCCCAGGAGACCACCCGGCTCGTGTCCGGCCGCCGCCGCCGCCGCCGCCGCCGCCGCCAGGTCCAAGGCGGCCTCGGGGGGCAGGGACAGAGCCGGCCGGGTCTTGCCTCTCCTGCGTTCGCGTGCTTGGGGCTCAGGCCTGTCACCCTCTGGCCGCCGAAGCCCAGCCGCCGGCCCTGCGGTGAAGCCTGGGGCCGAGGGCCATGGCCCCAGCTTCCGGGGCTCGGCTCCGCGGGCTGCCGTGGACACTGGTCGTCTGATCCCAGACGGAGGCAGGGAGGGCCAGCTGGTGGGGCCTGCCGCTCACACAGCCCACCCGCCCTGGACCCGGGGCCCTGGCCGCAGGGCCCCCCCCCGAGGCGAGGTCCTTCTCCGCGGGGGTGGGGTGCTGCTCTCCCTGCGTCCTGTCCTCCGTGGCCCCCCATGGCTCTGAGGACCCGAGAGGCCGGCGCCTGCCTGGGCCTGGGAGGCCCAGTGGGGGTGGAGGGAGCCGGCCCCTGCCTGCCTCTGCACCCTCCCTTCGGCTGCCCCTTGGCCTCCGAGCCCAGCCGAGCCCTGGGACTTCCTCCAAGGCCTTGGGTGGGCTTGCGCCCAGGAGCCCCTGCCAGCAGCCCAGGGAACGGCGGGAACCGGGCCCTCCCTGGCCTCAGCCGGCCCCCGGTAGCCTCATCCTGCTTGGAGCGCCTCGGCTTCCCCCGGGGCGCTCCTTCTCGCGAGCCTGGGGCGCTCCTCGGCGGGGGGCTGCTGTGATGGCATGGCCCGCGAGGGGGACCGTCCTGGGCGTCCAGCGGCGGACAGAGCAGCGTCCAGCAGGCTTCGGGCCCGGCCTGACCCTCCCTCTAGACCCCGGGTGGGCGGCAGGGGACCGGGTCCATTGGGCTGGCGGTGCGGCTCCTTGCTGTGCTCGGGGCCCCGGCTCTCCCGCCCCAGACAGCCACCGGGCCCGCCCCCCACCCCCCATGCCGGGAGGTTCCCCCCCCACTCCACCCCACCCCACCCCACCCCACCCCGCGCCGCCCCCCCCACTCCACCCCCCACCCCCCACCCCCCACCCCCGTGGTTGTGGTCGCCAGCCTCTGGCCAATGCCCCTGCAGACCAGCCCCCGTTTTCCTCCCTGGCACTACCGAGGGGGGCCCGGCCCAGGGCTCTCCAGGAGCCCGCCGTGGGCTGAGTACGGCCGAGGACTGGGCAGGCAGGGCAGCCGGTGGTCGCCGTCCCTCCAGGACACGAGTGCCCCTGCACAGGGGCGGAAGGGGAGGCCCGGGAGCCGGGGAGCCGCGGAGGCCAAGGGCCAGGCCGGCCAGGCCCCAGGGCAGGGCGGGGCGATCCCAGCGTGCGGCCCTGAGGCACTGTCCCCACACCGCTCCACACTGTCCCGAAGCCCCCGAGCGCCAGCCCAGACCCCCGGGACATCCCCCCACCCACCCACACACACACACACTCCCCCCCGACCCCCGGGACACACCCCCGCGCCCTCACCCCCTCCACCCCTCCGCCCCCACCCCACCCCACCCCCCCGCCCCCCCGGACGCCGGGACACCCCCCCCCACTCCCCTCCCCTCCAGCAACGCGCGGCGCTCCCATCCCCCGGCAGCCCACCAGGTGGCGCTCGCTCCCACCCGGCCGCCGCGCCGACGCCCGTGACGTCAGCCGCCCGGCTCCATTTGAGCGCCTCTCGGCAGCCGAGAACTCGGACTTCCCGTGTGGCTCACAACATAACTACTCGGCGTTGCTTCTACAGTGGCTGTGGCTCGACCCCTAGCCTGGGAACCTCCATATGCCGCAGGTGCGGCCACTTGTTTTGCGCTCCCGCTCGCCTCCCCGGCCCGCCCCGGGCCCTTTCGCCTCGCCTTTTGCCCCGGCTCGCCCGCTGCCTTCGCCTGCCTCTCCCGAGCCCACCTCCCGCGCCCCGCACCCCCGACCCCCCGCGCCCCGCACCCCCACTCACACACGCGCTCCCACGCGCCCCCCGCAACCCTCACCCACACTCTCGCACCTCGCAATGCTCTCTCTTGCCTCAAGCCACCGACCCACAGCGGCCGCCACCTGCCCTAAGCGCCGCCACCGCAGCGCCCCCCACCGCCGCCGCCGCCGCCGCCGCCGCCGCCGCGTCCCTCCCGGGCCGGTCCGTGCCTCCTGCCCTCCCCGCCAGGCCCGCTCCCCCGCAGGGCCTGCTGCCCACCTGTGCTCTCCACCCACACCACACCCGCACATCCCTCGTGGCCCGACAGGTCCTTGAAGCTCACCCAAGACCCCCACTGGCCCCAGCAGCCCAGATCCAAAAAAAAAAAAAAAAAAAAAAAAGGCTCTCTCGGGATCACCTGAACCAGAGCTTGGAAAAACCCGCGGGGAAGATCGTTTGGGTTTCGTTGTTTGCAAAGGCTGGCGGGCTGGGGTGGGGGGGGGGGCGGACGGTGGCACCCCATGCCCGAGACGGCCCCGTCAGGTCGCTGGCGCTGACTTGAAGCCTGGGAGGATAGCCTCTTTCTGCACAGGGAACTGACTCGGGTTTGGAGCCCGCAGCTGAGGGCGCTGGGCGTGCGTCCTCAATCCTCCTGCGGTCAGCAATGCAGTGGCTTCGTCTGCTTTGAGTCGGAGGTCGATTCTTACGATTAAAGTCGAGCTGATGTCCAATGTTTCCTCCAGGGGTCTTGGTCCGCCAAGGGACCCACTCGCAGACATTTCCCCGCGCTGTACCGGCGGCTCCCGTGGCCCATCCATTCCACACAGCGCAGGTGGCATCCACAGAGCAGCCCAGGGGCCCATCCCCATCCATCCCAGGGCAGCCCCTTTCCCCCACCTGCCAAGCCCAAGTGTGTGCTCCTTGCCCACCGTCGGTTTCTGGAGTCTGCGGGTGGGTGTTTAGATAGCGCCATCCGTTGCGGCGTTTAGAGTCCACCAACAGGTGATGTCCTAGGGCACTTGTCTTTGCCTTTCTGGCTTCCTTCGCTTAGTATGAGGGTCTCTCGTTCCAGCCCCGCGGCGGCAGATGGCACTCGTTCTGCCGCTTTTTCCTGGCTGTGTGCGATGCCATCGCATGGATGTCCCCGGGCCTTCGAAGTGCACTCACCTGTCAGTGGACCTTTAGGTGGCTTCCAGATCTTGGCTCTGGTGAGTAGTGCGGCGACAGACAGAGGGGTGCCCGGGTCTGCTTCCGGGAAAGTTTGGTCCCGGTGAAATGGAGCTGTTTGGAGGCCGGCTTCGGTCTTTGTGTGGGCCGGCCCGTGTAGGGCTGCTTGGCTGAGACTCTGTCGAGGAGGGAGGCCTTCAGCCACCGGGGCCTCACGGGGCCTACCCGTGCGGCACCATCACAGAGCTCTCTGTCACTGCCCCTTGTGGGGGTGAGGGAAGGGGCGTGTTGGGGGGGGGCGTGTGTGTCGGGGGGGATGGTGGGCAAGGAGCACACACTTGGGCTTGGCGGGTGGGGGCGGGGGTGGGGGTGGGGGAAAGGGGCTGCCCTGGGATGGATGGGGATGGGCCCCTGGGCTGCTCTGTGGATGCCACCTGCGCTGTGTGGAATGGATGGGCCAGGGGAGCCGCCGGTACAGCGCGGGGAAATGTCTGCGAGTGGGTCCCTTGACTCTGTCGAGGAGGGAGGCCTTCAGCCACCGGGGCCTCACGGGGCCTCCCCGTGCGGCACCATCACAGAGCTCTCCGTCACTGCCCCTGGTGGGGGTGAGGGAAGGGGCGTGTTTGGGGGGTGGGGTGGGCGGGGTGTGTGCGCGCGCGCGTGCACGCACGCTGGCGGGCGTGGGTGTCCCGGGGCCTGGCCAGCCCTCCGCTAGAGATCAGCACGCGTGGATGCTGACGTGAGGACCAGCAGGGTGACAGGAGAGGCTGCCTGGTGGGTGACCGCGCTGGGCAGAGCCACAACCCGCTCGCCTTTCAGTTCTCCACCCAGGGGCCCCTCCTGCGAGCCACCCATAGGGGTCCCTGGTCCCTCCCTCAGACGTCGTCTCCACCACGGCCCGAGATCATCTTTCTTCTCCAGTGGGTTCCTTGTCTCTTGCGTACCACCCTCTCCACCCCCCACCCCCACCCCCACCCCCACCCCCACCCGGCTTGCCCTTGGACAGACGGCGAGAAGCTGACCGAGAGACCGAGACAGAGACAGGAGATGAGCCGAGGCCGGTGGGCAAATGGTGCAGAGAGGGCTTGTCCGACGCAGGGTTGCCCCAGAACTTCACACACACGCACGCACACACGGACACACACGCACAGACACACGCCCGCGCACACACACACACGCACACCAGCCCCGGCCCAGCGGCCCGGCGACCCCTCTCTGTGAACGGCCTTGAGGCCACGTGCCGGGCCACGCGGATCCCCCAGTGCCCGAGGGCCCTGGCGGCCCACAGGGATCCAAGGGCAAGGCGGGTGGGAGGCTGGCAGGGTCCACGTGCCACGAGAAGCATGGCTTGCAGGCACGACCTCTGCCCAGAGCCTGTTTCCGCCTGGGCCGACTCCTCCGGCCGCCTCCCAGGCCCACCCTCGCAGCCCTTGGGCCTCCCGGCGGCTCTCTGCGGGCGGGACCTCAGCTGTGGGCTCCGAACCCCTGGCCCTCCCCGGACCCGCGTCCCTCCCTTCCTGTGTCCGGGAAACCCCAGCGAAGCCTTCGGTGCCCGCCAGGCAGGCGGTGGGCCTGCCTTGGTCCGCTCCGTCCTTCCTGACGCGGAGGCGGCTGGTGCTGGGCCTTGCTTGGGCCCTCAGCCTGAGAAGGTCTGTCTTGCCCCAGGAGACCACCCGGCTCGTGTCCGGCCGCCGCCGCCGCCGCCGCCGCCGCCGCCAGGTCCAAGGCGGCCTCGGGGGGCAGGGACAGAGCCGGCCGGGTCTTGCCTCTCCTGCGTTCGCGTGCTTGGGGCTCAGGCCTGTCACCCTCTGGCCGCCGAAGCCCAGCCGCCGGCCCTGCGGTGAAGCCTGGGGCCGAGGGCCATGGCCCCAGCTTCCGGGGCTCGGCTCCGCGGGCTGCCGTGGACACTGGTCGTCTGATCCCAGACGGAGGCAGGGAGGGCCAGCTGGTGGGGCCTGCCGCTCACACAGCCCACCCGCCCTGGACCCGGGGCCCTGGCCGCAGGGCCCCCCCCCGAGGCGAGGTCCTTCTCCGCGGGGGTGGGGTGCTGCTCTCCCTGCGTCCTGTCCTCCGTGGCCCCCCATGGCTCTGAGGACCCGAGAGGCCGGCGCCTGCCTGGGCCTGGGAGGCCCAGTGGGGGTGGAGGGAGCCGGCCCCTGCCTGCCTCTGCACCCTCCCTTCGGCTGCCCCTTGGCCTCCGAGCCCAGCCGAGCCCTGGGACTTCCTCCAAGGCCTTGGGTGGGCTTGCGCCCAGGAGCCCCTGCCAGCAGCCCAGGGAACGGCGGGAACCGGGCCCTCCCTGGCCTCAGCCGGCCCCCGGTAGCCTCATCCTGCTTGGAGCGCCTCGGCTTCCCCCGGGGCGCTCCTTCTCGCGAGCCTGGGGCGCTCCTCGGCGGGGGGCTGCTGTGATGGCATGGCCCGCGAGGGGGACCGTCCTGGGCGTCCAGCGGCGGACAGAGCAGCGTCCAGCAGGCTTCGGGCCCGGCCTGACCCTCCCTCTAGACCCCGGGTGGGCGGCAGGGGACCGGGTCCATTGGGCTGGCGGTGCGGCTCCTTGCTGTGCTCGGGGCCCCGGCTCTCCCGCCCCAGACAGCCACCGGGCCCGCCCCCCACCCCCCATGCCGGGAGGTTCCCCCCCCACTCCACCCCACCCCACCCCACCCCACCCCGCGCCGCCCCCCCCACTCCACCCCCCACCCCCCACCCCCCACCCCCGTGGTTGTGGTCGCCAGCCTCTGGCCAATGCCCCTGCAGACCAGCCCCCGTTTTCCTCCCTGGCACTACCGAGGGGGGCCCGGCCCAGGGCTCTCCAGGAGCCCGCCGTGGGCTGAGTACGGCCGAGGACTGGGCAGGCAGGGCAGCCGGTGGTCGCCGTCCCTCCAGGACACGAGTGCCCCTGCACAGGGGCGGAAGGGGAGGCCCGGGAGCCGGGGAGCCGCGGAGGCCAAGGGCCAGGCCGGCCAGGCCCCAGGGCAGGGCGGGGCGATCCCAGCGTGCGGCCCTGAGGCACTGTCCCCACACCGCTCCACACTGTCCCGAAGCCCCCGAGCGCCAGCCCAGACCCCCGGGACATCCCCCCACCCACCCACACACACACACACTCCCCCCCGACCCCCGGGACACACCCCCGCGCCCTCACCCCCTCCACCCCTCCGCCCCCACCCCACCCCACCCCCCCGCCCCCCCGGACGCCGGGACACCCCCCCCCACTCCCCTCCCCTCCAGCAACGCGCGGCGCTCCCATCCCCCGGCAGCCCACCAGGTGGCGCTCGCTCCCACCCGGCCGCCGCGCCGACGCCCGTGACGTCAGCCGCCCGGCTCCATTTGAGCGCCTCTCGGCAGCCGAGAACTCGGACTTCCCGTGTGGCTCACAACATAACTACTCGGCGTTGCTTCTACAGTGGCTGTGGCTCGACCCCTAGCCTGGGAACCTCCATATGCCGCAGGTGCGGCCACTTGTTTTGCGCTCCCGCTCGCCTCCCCGGCCCGCCCCGGGCCCTTTCGCCTCGCCTTTTGCCCCGGCTCGCCCGCTGCCTTCGCCTGCCTCTCCCGAGCCCACCTCCCGCGCCCCGCACCCCCGACCCCCCGCGCCCCGCACCCCCACTCACACACGCGCTCCCACGCGCCCCCCGCAACCCTCACCCACACTCTCGCACCTCGCAATGCTCTCTCTTGCCTCAAGCCACCGACCCACAGCGGCCGCCACCTGCCCTAAGCGCCGCCACCGCAGCGCCCCCCACCGCCGCCGCCGCCGCCGCCGCCGCCGCCGCGTCCCTCCCGGGCCGGTCCGTGCCTCCTGCCCTCCCCGCCAGGCCCGCTCCCCCGCAGGGCCTGCTGCCCACCTGTGCTCTCCACCCACACCACACCCGCACATCCCTCGTGGCCCGACAGGTCCTTGAAGCTCACCCAAGACCCCCACTGGCCCCAGCAGCCCAGATCCAAAAAAAAAAAAAAAAAAAAAAAAGGCTCTCTCGGGATCACCTGAACCAGAGCTTGGAAAAACCCGCGGGGAAGATCGTTTGGGTTTCGTTGTTTGCAAAGGCTGGCGGGCTGGGGTGGGGGGGGGGGCGGACGGTGGCACCCCATGCCCGAGACGGCCCCGTCAGGTCGCTGGCGCTGACTTGAAGCCTGGGAGGATAGCCTCTTTCTGCACAGGGAACTGACTCGGGTTTGGAGCCCGCAGCTGAGGGCGCTGGGCGTGCGTCCTCAATCCTCCTGCGGTCAGCAATGCAGTGGCTTCGTCTGCTTTGAGTCGGAGGTCGATTCTTACGATTAAAGTCGAGCTGATGTCCAATGTTTCCTCCAGGGGTCTTGGTCCGCCAAGGGACCCACTCGCAGACATTTCCCCGCGCTGTACCGGCGGCTCCCGTGGCCCATCCATTCCACACAGCGCAGGTGGCATCCACAGAGCAGCCCAGGGGCCCATCCCCATCCATCCCAGGGCAGCCCCTTTCCCCCACCTGCCAAGCCCAAGTGTGTGCTCCTTGCCCACCGTCGGTTTCTGGAGTCTGCGGGTGGGTGTTTAGATAGCGCCATCCGTTGCGGCGTTTAGAGTCCACCAACAGGTGATGTCCTAGGGCACTTGTCTTTGCCTTTCTGGCTTCCTTCGCTTAGTATGAGGGTCTCTCGTTCCAGCCCCGCGGCGGCAGATGGCACTCGTTCTGCCGCTTTTTCCTGGCTGTGTGCGATGCCATCGCATGGATGTCCCCGGGCCTTCGAAGTGCACTCACCTGTCAGTGGACCTTTAGGTGGCTTCCAGATCTTGGCTCTGGTGAGTAGTGCGGCGACAGACAGAGGGGTGCCCGGGTCTGCTTCCGGGAAAGTTTGGTCCCGGTGAAATGGAGCTGTTTGGAGGCCGGCTTCGGTCTTTGTGTGGGCCGGCCCGTGTAGGGCTGCTTGGCTGAGACTCTGTCGAGGAGGGAGGCCTTCAGCCACCGGGGCCTCACGGGGCCTACCCGTGCGGCACCATCACAGAGCTCTCTGTCACTGCCCCTTGTGGGGGTGAGGGAAGGGGCGTGTTGGGGGGGGGCGTGTGTGTCGGGGGGGATGGTGGGCAAGGAGCACACACTTGGGCTTGGCGGGTGGGGGCGGGGGTGGGGGTGGGGGAAAGGGGCTGCCCTGGGATGGATGGGGATGGGCCCCTGGGCTGCTCTGTGGATGCCACCTGCGCTGTGTGGAATGGATGGGCCAGGGGAGCCGCCGGTACAGCGCGGGGAAATGTCTGCGAGTGGGTCCCTTGACTCTGTCGAGGAGGGAGGCCTTCAGCCACCGGGGCCTCACGGGGCCTCCCCGTGCGGCACCATCACAGAGCTCTCCGTCACTGCCCCTGGTGGGGGTGAGGGAAGGGGCGTGTTTGGGGGGTGGGGTGGGCGGGGTGTGTGCGCGCGCGCGTGCACGCACGCTGGCGGGCGTGGGTGTCCCGGGGCCTGGCCAGCCCTCCGCTAGAGATCAGCACGCGTGGATGCTGACGTGAGGACCAGCAGGGTGACAGGAGAGGCTGCCTGGTGGGTGACCGCGCTGGGCAGAGCCACAACCCGCTCGCCTTTCAGTTCTCCACCCAGGGGCCCCTCCTGCGAGCCACCCATAGGGGTCCCTGGTCCCTCCCTCAGACGTCGTCTCCACCACGGCCCGAGATCATCTTTCTTCTCCAGTGGGTTCCTTGTCTCTTGCGTACCACCCTCTCCACCCCCCACCCCCACCCCCACCCCCACCCCCACCCGGCTTGCCCTTGGACAGACGGCGAGAAGCTGACCGAGAGACCGAGACAGAGACAGGAGATGAGCCGAGGCCGGTGGGCAAATGGTGCAGAGAGGGCTTGTCCGACGCAGGGTTGCCCCAGAACTTCACACACACGCACGCACACACGGACACACACGCACAGACACACGCCCGCGCACACACACACACGCACACCAGCCCCGGCCCAGCGGCCCGGCGACCCCTCTCTGTGAACGGCCTTGAGGCCACGTGCCGGGCCACGCGGATCCCCCAGTGCCCGAGGGCCCTGGCGGCCCACAGGGATCCAAGGGCAAGGCGGGTGGGAGGCTGGCAGGGTCCACGTGCCACGAGAAGCATGGCTTGCAGGCACGACCTCTGCCCAGAGCCTGTTTCCGCCTGGGCCGACTCCTCCGGCCGCCTCCCAGGCCCACCCTCGCAGCCCTTGGGCCTCCCGGCGGCTCTCTGCGGGCGGGACCTCAGCTGTGGGCTCCGAACCCCTGGCCCTCCCCGGACCCGCGTCCCTCCCTTCCTGTGTCCGGGAAACCCCAGCGAAGCCTTCGGTGCCCGCCAGGCAGGCGGTGGGCCTGCCTTGGTCCGCTCCGTCCTTCCTGACGCGGAGGCGGCTGGTGCTGGGCCTTGCTTGGGCCCTCAGCCTGAGAAGGTCTGTCTTGCCCCAGGAGACCACCCGGCTCGTGTCCGGCCGCCGCCGCCGCCGCCGCCGCCGCCGCCAGGTCCAAGGCGGCCTCGGGGGGCAGGGACAGAGCCGGCCGGGTCTTGCCTCTCCTGCGTTCGCGTGCTTGGGGCTCAGGCCTGTCACCCTCTGGCCGCCGAAGCCCAGCCGCCGGCCCTGCGGTGAAGCCTGGGGCCGAGGGCCATGGCCCCAGCTTCCGGGGCTCGGCTCCGCGGGCTGCCGTGGACACTGGTCGTCTGATCCCAGACGGAGGCAGGGAGGGCCAGCTGGTGGGGCCTGCCGCTCACACAGCCCACCCGCCCTGGACCCGGGGCCCTGGCCGCAGGGCCCCCCCCCGAGGCGAGGTCCTTCTCCGCGGGGGTGGGGTGCTGCTCTCCCTGCGTCCTGTCCTCCGTGGCCCCCCATGGCTCTGAGGACCCGAGAGGCCGGCGCCTGCCTGGGCCTGGGAGGCCCAGTGGGGGTGGAGGGAGCCGGCCCCTGCCTGCCTCTGCACCCTCCCTTCGGCTGCCCCTTGGCCTCCGAGCCCAGCCGAGCCCTGGGACTTCCTCCAAGGCCTTGGGTGGGCTTGCGCCCAGGAGCCCCTGCCAGCAGCCCAGGGAACGGCGGGAACCGGGCCCTCCCTGGCCTCAGCCGGCCCCCGGTAGCCTCATCCTGCTTGGAGCGCCTCGGCTTCCCCCGGGGCGCTCCTTCTCGCGAGCCTGGGGCGCTCCTCGGCGGGGGGCTGCTGTGATGGCATGGCCCGCGAGGGGGACCGTCCTGGGCGTCCAGCGGCGGACAGAGCAGCGTCCAGCAGGCTTCGGGCCCGGCCTGACCCTCCCTCTAGACCCCGGGTGGGCGGCAGGGGACCGGGTCCATTGGGCTGGCGGTGCGGCTCCTTGCTGTGCTCGGGGCCCCGGCTCTCCCGCCCCAGACAGCCACCGGGCCCGCCCCCCACCCCCCATGCCGGGAGGTTCCCCCCCCACTCCACCCCACCCCACCCCACCCCACCCCGCGCCGCCCCCCCCACTCCACCCCCCACCCCCCACCCCCCACCCCCGTGGTTGTGGTCGCCAGCCTCTGGCCAATGCCCCTGCAGACCAGCCCCCGTTTTCCTCCCTGGCACTACCGAGGGGGGCCCGGCCCAGGGCTCTCCAGGAGCCCGCCGTGGGCTGAGTACGGCCGAGGACTGGGCAGGCAGGGCAGCCGGTGGTCGCCGTCCCTCCAGGACACGAGTGCCCCTGCACAGGGGCGGAAGGGGAGGCCCGGGAGCCGGGGAGCCGCGGAGGCCAAGGGCCAGGCCGGCCAGGCCCCAGGGCAGGGCGGGGCGATCCCAGCGTGCGGCCCTGAGGCACTGTCCCCACACCGCTCCACACTGTCCCGAAGCCCCCGAGCGCCAGCCCAGACCCCCGGGACATCCCCCCACCCACCCACACACACACACACTCCCCCCCGACCCCCGGGACACACCCCCGCGCCCTCACCCCCTCCACCCCTCCGCCCCCACCCCACCCCACCCCCCCGCCCCCCCGGACGCCGGGACACCCCCCCCCACTCCCCTCCCCTCCAGCAACGCGCGGCGCTCCCATCCCCCGGCAGCCCACCAGGTGGCGCTCGCTCCCACCCGGCCGCCGCGCCGACGCCCGTGACGTCAGCCGCCCGGCTCCATTTGAGCGCCTCTCGGCAGCCGAGAACTCGGACTTCCCGTGTGGCTCACAACATAACTACTCGGCGTTGCTTCTACAGTGGCTGTGGCTCGACCCCTAGCCTGGGAACCTCCATATGCCGCAGGTGCGGCCACTTGTTTTGCGCTCCCGCTCGCCTCCCCGGCCCGCCCCGGGCCCTTTCGCCTCGCCTTTTGCCCCGGCTCGCCCGCTGCCTTCGCCTGCCTCTCCCGAGCCCACCTCCCGCGCCCCGCACCCCCGACCCCCCGCGCCCCGCACCCCCACTCACACACGCGCTCCCACGCGCCCCCCGCAACCCTCACCCACACTCTCGCACCTCGCAATGCTCTCTCTTGCCTCAAGCCACCGACCCACAGCGGCCGCCACCTGCCCTAAGCGCCGCCACCGCAGCGCCCCCCACCGCCGCCGCCGCCGCCGCCGCCGCCGCCGCGTCCCTCCCGGGCCGGTCCGTGCCTCCTGCCCTCCCCGCCAGGCCCGCTCCCCCGCAGGGCCTGCTGCCCACCTGTGCTCTCCACCCACACCACACCCGCACATCCCTCGTGGCCCGACAGGTCCTTGAAGCTCACCCAAGACCCCCACTGGCCCCAGCAGCCCAGATCCAAAAAAAAAAAAAAAAAAAAAAAAGGCTCTCTCGGGATCACCTGAACCAGAGCTTGGAAAAACCCGCGGGGAAGATCGTTTGGGTTTCGTTGTTTGCAAAGGCTGGCGGGCTGGGGTGGGGGGGGGGGCGGACGGTGGCACCCCATGCCCGAGACGGCCCCGTCAGGTCGCTGGCGCTGACTTGAAGCCTGGGAGGATAGCCTCTTTCTGCACAGGGAACTGACTCGGGTTTGGAGCCCGCAGCTGAGGGCGCTGGGCGTGCGTCCTCAATCCTCCTGCGGTCAGCAATGCAGTGGCTTCGTCTGCTTTGAGTCGGAGGTCGATTCTTACGATTAAAGTCGAGCTGATGTCCAATGTTTCCTCCAGGGGTCTTGGTCCGCCAAGGGACCCACTCGCAGACATTTCCCCGCGCTGTACCGGCGGCTCCCGTGGCCCATCCATTCCACACAGCGCAGGTGGCATCCACAGAGCAGCCCAGGGGCCCATCCCCATCCATCCCAGGGCAGCCCCTTTCCCCCACCTGCCAAGCCCAAGTGTGTGCTCCTTGCCCACCGTCGGTTTCTGGAGTCTGCGGGTGGGTGTTTAGATAGCGCCATCCGTTGCGGCGTTTAGAGTCCACCAACAGGTGATGTCCTAGGGCACTTGTCTTTGCCTTTCTGGCTTCCTTCGCTTAGTATGAGGGTCTCTCGTTCCAGCCCCGCGGCGGCAGATGGCACTCGTTCTGCCGCTTTTTCCTGGCTGTGTGCGATGCCATCGCATGGATGTCCCCGGGCCTTCGAAGTGCACTCACCTGTCAGTGGACCTTTAGGTGGCTTCCAGATCTTGGCTCTGGTGAGTAGTGCGGCGACAGACAGAGGGGTGCCCGGGTCTGCTTCCGGGAAAGTTTGGTCCCGGTGAAATGGAGCTGTTTGGAGGCCGGCTTCGGTCTTTGTGTGGGCCGGCCCGTGTAGGGCTGCTTGGCTGAGACTCTGTCGAGGAGGGAGGCCTTCAGCCACCGGGGCCTCACGGGGCCTACCCGTGCGGCACCATCACAGAGCTCTCTGTCACTGCCCCTTGTGGGGGTGAGGGAAGGGGCGTGTTGGGGGGGGGCGTGTGTGTCGGGGGGGATGGTGGGCAAGGAGCACACACTTGGGCTTGGCGGGTGGGGGCGGGGGTGGGGGTGGGGGAAAGGGGCTGCCCTGGGATGGATGGGGATGGGCCCCTGGGCTGCTCTGTGGATGCCACCTGCGCTGTGTGGAATGGATGGGCCAGGGGAGCCGCCGGTACAGCGCGGGGAAATGTCTGCGAGTGGGTCCCTTGACTCTGTCGAGGAGGGAGGCCTTCAGCCACCGGGGCCTCACGGGGCCTCCCCGTGCGGCACCATCACAGAGCTCTCCGTCACTGCCCCTGGTGGGGGTGAGGGAAGGGGCGTGTTTGGGGGGTGGGGTGGGCGGGGTGTGTGCGCGCGCGCGTGCACGCACGCTGGCGGGCGTGGGTGTCCCGGGGCCTGGCCAGCCCTCCGCTAGAGATCAGCACGCGTGGATGCTGACGTGAGGACCAGCAGGGTGACAGGAGAGGCTGCCTGGTGGGTGACCGCGCTGGGCAGAGCCACAACCCGCTCGCCTTTCAGTTCTCCACCCAGGGGCCCCTCCTGCGAGCCACCCATAGGGGTCCCTGGTCCCTCCCTCAGACGTCGTCTCCACCACGGCCCGAGATCATCTTTCTTCTCCAGTGGGTTCCTTGTCTCTTGCGTACCACCCTCTCCACCCCCCACCCCCACCCCCACCCCCACCCCCACCCGGCTTGCCCTTGGACAGACGGCGAGAAGCTGACCGAGAGACCGAGACAGAGACAGGAGATGAGCCGAGGCCGGTGGGCAAATGGTGCAGAGAGGGCTTGTCCGACGCAGGGTTGCCCCAGAACTTCACACACACGCACGCACACACGGACACACACGCACAGACACACGCCCGCGCACACACACACACGCACACCAGCCCCGGCCCAGCGGCCCGGCGACCCCTCTCTGTGAACGGCCTTGAGGCCACGTGCCGGGCCACGCGGATCCCCCAGTGCCCGAGGGCCCTGGCGGCCCACAGGGATCCAAGGGCAAGGCGGGTGGGAGGCTGGCAGGGTCCACGTGCCACGAGAAGCATGGCTTGCAGGCACGACCTCTGCCCAGAGCCTGTTTCCGCCTGGGCCGACTCCTCCGGCCGCCTCCCAGGCCCACCCTCGCAGCCCTTGGGCCTCCCGGCGGCTCTCTGCGGGCGGGACCTCAGCTGTGGGCTCCGAACCCCTGGCCCTCCCCGGACCCGCGTCCCTCCCTTCCTGTGTCCGGGAAACCCCAGCGAAGCCTTCGGTGCCCGCCAGGCAGGCGGTGGGCCTGCCTTGGTCCGCTCCGTCCTTCCTGACGCGGAGGCGGCTGGTGCTGGGCCTTGCTTGGGCCCTCAGCCTGAGAAGGTCTGTCTTGCCCCAGGAGACCACCCGGCTCGTGTCCGGCCGCCGCCGCCGCCGCCGCCGCCGCCGCCAGGTCCAAGGCGGCCTCGGGGGGCAGGGACAGAGCCGGCCGGGTCTTGCCTCTCCTGCGTTCGCGTGCTTGGGGCTCAGGCCTGTCACCCTCTGGCCGCCGAAGCCCAGCCGCCGGCCCTGCGGTGAAGCCTGGGGCCGAGGGCCATGGCCCCAGCTTCCGGGGCTCGGCTCCGCGGGCTGCCGTGGACACTGGTCGTCTGATCCCAGACGGAGGCAGGGAGGGCCAGCTGGTGGGGCCTGCCGCTCACACAGCCCACCCGCCCTGGACCCGGGGCCCTGGCCGCAGGGCCCCCCCCCGAGGCGAGGTCCTTCTCCGCGGGGGTGGGGTGCTGCTCTCCCTGCGTCCTGTCCTCCGTGGCCCCCCATGGCTCTGAGGACCCGAGAGGCCGGCGCCTGCCTGGGCCTGGGAGGCCCAGTGGGGGTGGAGGGAGCCGGCCCCTGCCTGCCTCTGCACCCTCCCTTCGGCTGCCCCTTGGCCTCCGAGCCCAGCCGAGCCCTGGGACTTCCTCCAAGGCCTTGGGTGGGCTTGCGCCCAGGAGCCCCTGCCAGCAGCCCAGGGAACGGCGGGAACCGGGCCCTCCCTGGCCTCAGCCGGCCCCCGGTAGCCTCATCCTGCTTGGAGCGCCTCGGCTTCCCCCGGGGCGCTCCTTCTCGCGAGCCTGGGGCGCTCCTCGGCGGGGGGCTGCTGTGATGGCATGGCCCGCGAGGGGGACCGTCCTGGGCGTCCAGCGGCGGACAGAGCAGCGTCCAGCAGGCTTCGGGCCCGGCCTGACCCTCCCTCTAGACCCCGGGTGGGCGGCAGGGGACCGGGTCCATTGGGCTGGCGGTGCGGCTCCTTGCTGTGCTCGGGGCCCCGGCTCTCCCGCCCCAGACAGCCACCGGGCCCGCCCCCCACCCCCCATGCCGGGAGGTTCCCCCCCCACTCCACCCCACCCCACCCCACCCCACCCCGCGCCGCCCCCCCCACTCCACCCCCCACCCCCCACCCCCCACCCCCGTGGTTGTGGTCGCCAGCCTCTGGCCAATGCCCCTGCAGACCAGCCCCCGTTTTCCTCCCTGGCACTACCGAGGGGGGCCCGGCCCAGGGCTCTCCAGGAGCCCGCCGTGGGCTGAGTACGGCCGAGGACTGGGCAGGCAGGGCAGCCGGTGGTCGCCGTCCCTCCAGGACACGAGTGCCCCTGCACAGGGGCGGAAGGGGAGGCCCGGGAGCCGGGGAGCCGCGGAGGCCAAGGGCCAGGCCGGCCAGGCCCCAGGGCAGGGCGGGGCGATCCCAGCGTGCGGCCCTGAGGCACTGTCCCCACACCGCTCCACACTGTCCCGAAGCCCCCGAGCGCCAGCCCAGACCCCCGGGACATCCCCCCACCCACCCACACACACACACACTCCCCCCCGACCCCCGGGACACACCCCCGCGCCCTCACCCCCTCCACCCCTCCGCCCCCACCCCACCCCACCCCCCCGCCCCCCCGGACGCCGGGACACCCCCCCCCACTCCCCTCCCCTCCAGCAACGCGCGGCGCTCCCATCCCCCGGCAGCCCACCAGGTGGCGCTCGCTCCCACCCGGCCGCCGCGCCGACGCCCGTGACGTCAGCCGCCCGGCTCCATTTGAGCGCCTCTCGGCAGCCGAGAACTCGGACTTCCCGTGTGGCTCACAACATAACTACTCGGCGTTGCTTCTACAGTGGCTGTGGCTCGACCCCTAGCCTGGGAACCTCCATATGCCGCAGGTGCGGCCACTTGTTTTGCGCTCCCGCTCGCCTCCCCGGCCCGCCCCGGGCCCTTTCGCCTCGCCTTTTGCCCCGGCTCGCCCGCTGCCTTCGCCTGCCTCTCCCGAGCCCACCTCCCGCGCCCCGCACCCCCGACCCCCCGCGCCCCGCACCCCCACTCACACACGCGCTCCCACGCGCCCCCCGCAACCCTCACCCACACTCTCGCACCTCGCAATGCTCTCTCTTGCCTCAAGCCACCGACCCACAGCGGCCGCCACCTGCCCTAAGCGCCGCCACCGCAGCGCCCCCCACCGCCGCCGCCGCCGCCGCCGCCGCCGCCGCGTCCCTCCCGGGCCGGTCCGTGCCTCCTGCCCTCCCCGCCAGGCCCGCTCCCCCGCAGGGCCTGCTGCCCACCTGTGCTCTCCACCCACACCACACCCGCACATCCCTCGTGGCCCGACAGGTCCTTGAAGCTCACCCAAGACCCCCACTGGCCCCAGCAGCCCAGATCCAAAAAAAAAAAAAAAAAAAAAAAAGGCTCTCTCGGGATCACCTGAACCAGAGCTTGGAAAAACCCGCGGGGAAGATCGTTTGGGTTTCGTTGTTTGCAAAGGCTGGCGGGCTGGGGTGGGGGGGGGGGCGGACGGTGGCACCCCATGCCCGAGACGGCCCCGTCAGGTCGCTGGCGCTGACTTGAAGCCTGGGAGGATAGCCTCTTTCTGCACAGGGAACTGACTCGGGTTTGGAGCCCGCAGCTGAGGGCGCTGGGCGTGCGTCCTCAATCCTCCTGCGGTCAGCAATGCAGTGGCTTCGTCTGCTTTGAGTCGGAGGTCGATTCTTACGATTAAAGTCGAGCTGATGTCCAATGTTTCCTCCAGGGGTCTTGGTCCGCCAAGGGACCCACTCGCAGACATTTCCCCGCGCTGTACCGGCGGCTCCCGTGGCCCATCCATTCCACACAGCGCAGGTGGCATCCACAGAGCAGCCCAGGGGCCCATCCCCATCCATCCCAGGGCAGCCCCTTTCCCCCACCTGCCAAGCCCAAGTGTGTGCTCCTTGCCCACCGTCGGTTTCTGGAGTCTGCGGGTGGGTGTTTAGATAGCGCCATCCGTTGCGGCGTTTAGAGTCCACCAACAGGTGATGTCCTAGGGCACTTGTCTTTGCCTTTCTGGCTTCCTTCGCTTAGTATGAGGGTCTCTCGTTCCAGCCCCGCGGCGGCAGATGGCACTCGTTCTGCCGCTTTTTCCTGGCTGTGTGCGATGCCATCGCATGGATGTCCCCGGGCCTTCGAAGTGCACTCACCTGTCAGTGGACCTTTAGGTGGCTTCCAGATCTTGGCTCTGGTGAGTAGTGCGGCGACAGACAGAGGGGTGCCCGGGTCTGCTTCCGGGAAAGTTTGGTCCCGGTGAAATGGAGCTGTTTGGAGGCCGGCTTCGGTCTTTGTGTGGGCCGGCCCGTGTAGGGCTGCTTGGCTGAGACTCTGTCGAGGAGGGAGGCCTTCAGCCACCGGGGCCTCACGGGGCCTACCCGTGCGGCACCATCACAGAGCTCTCTGTCACTGCCCCTTGTGGGGGTGAGGGAAGGGGCGTGTTGGGGGGGGGCGTGTGTGTCGGGGGGGATGGTGGGCAAGGAGCACACACTTGGGCTTGGCGGGTGGGGGCGGGGGTGGGGGTGGGGGAAAGGGGCTGCCCTGGGATGGATGGGGATGGGCCCCTGGGCTGCTCTGTGGATGCCACCTGCGCTGTGTGGAATGGATGGGCCAGGGGAGCCGCCGGTACAGCGCGGGGAAATGTCTGCGAGTGGGTCCCTTGACTCTGTCGAGGAGGGAGGCCTTCAGCCACCGGGGCCTCACGGGGCCTCCCCGTGCGGCACCATCACAGAGCTCTCCGTCACTGCCCCTGGTGGGGGTGAGGGAAGGGGCGTGTTTGGGGGGTGGGGTGGGCGGGGTGTGTGCGCGCGCGCGTGCACGCACGCTGGCGGGCGTGGGTGTCCCGGGGCCTGGCCAGCCCTCCGCTAGAGATCAGCACGCGTGGATGCTGACGTGAGGACCAGCAGGGTGACAGGAGAGGCTGCCTGGTGGGTGACCGCGCTGGGCAGAGCCACAACCCGCTCGCCTTTCAGTTCTCCACCCAGGGGCCCCTCCTGCGAGCCACCCATAGGGGTCCCTGGTCCCTCCCTCAGACGTCGTCTCCACCACGGCCCGAGATCATCTTTCTTCTCCAGTGGGTTCCTTGTCTCTTGCGTACCACCCTCTCCACCCCCCACCCCCACCCCCACCCCCACCCCCACCCGGCTTGCCCTTGGACAGACGGCGAGAAGCTGACCGAGAGACCGAGACAGAGACAGGAGATGAGCCGAGGCCGGTGGGCAAATGGTGCAGAGAGGGCTTGTCCGACGCAGGGTTGCCCCAGAACTTCACACACACGCACGCACACACGGACACACACGCACAGACACACGCCCGCGCACACACACACACGCACACCAGCCCCGGCCCAGCGGCCCGGCGACCCCTCTCTGTGAACGGCCTTGAGGCCACGTGCCGGGCCACGCGGATCCCCCAGTGCCCGAGGGCCCTGGCGGCCCACAGGGATCCAAGGGCAAGGCGGGTGGGAGGCTGGCAGGGTCCACGTGCCACGAGAAGCATGGCTTGCAGGCACGACCTCTGCCCAGAGCCTGTTTCCGCCTGGGCCGACTCCTCCGGCCGCCTCCCAGGCCCACCCTCGCAGCCCTTGGGCCTCCCGGCGGCTCTCTGCGGGCGGGACCTCAGCTGTGGGCTCCGAACCCCTGGCCCTCCCCGGACCCGCGTCCCTCCCTTCCTGTGTCCGGGAAACCCCAGCGAAGCCTTCGGTGCCCGCCAGGCAGGCGGTGGGCCTGCCTTGGTCCGCTCCGTCCTTCCTGACGCGGAGGCGGCTGGTGCTGGGCCTTGCTTGGGCCCTCAGCCTGAGAAGGTCTGTCTTGCCCCAGGAGACCACCCGGCTCGTGTCCGGCCGCCGCCGCCGCCGCCGCCGCCGCCGCCAGGTCCAAGGCGGCCTCGGGGGGCAGGGACAGAGCCGGCCGGGTCTTGCCTCTCCTGCGTTCGCGTGCTTGGGGCTCAGGCCTGTCACCCTCTGGCCGCCGAAGCCCAGCCGCCGGCCCTGCGGTGAAGCCTGGGGCCGAGGGCCATGGCCCCAGCTTCCGGGGCTCGGCTCCGCGGGCTGCCGTGGACACTGGTCGTCTGATCCCAGACGGAGGCAGGGAGGGCCAGCTGGTGGGGCCTGCCGCTCACACAGCCCACCCGCCCTGGACCCGGGGCCCTGGCCGCAGGGCCCCCCCCCGAGGCGAGGTCCTTCTCCGCGGGGGTGGGGTGCTGCTCTCCCTGCGTCCTGTCCTCCGTGGCCCCCCATGGCTCTGAGGACCCGAGAGGCCGGCGCCTGCCTGGGCCTGGGAGGCCCAGTGGGGGTGGAGGGAGCCGGCCCCTGCCTGCCTCTGCACCCTCCCTTCGGCTGCCCCTTGGCCTCCGAGCCCAGCCGAGCCCTGGGACTTCCTCCAAGGCCTTGGGTGGGCTTGCGCCCAGGAGCCCCTGCCAGCAGCCCAGGGAACGGCGGGAACCGGGCCCTCCCTGGCCTCAGCCGGCCCCCGGTAGCCTCATCCTGCTTGGAGCGCCTCGGCTTCCCCCGGGGCGCTCCTTCTCGCGAGCCTGGGGCGCTCCTCGGCGGGGGGCTGCTGTGATGGCATGGCCCGCGAGGGGGACCGTCCTGGGCGTCCAGCGGCGGACAGAGCAGCGTCCAGCAGGCTTCGGGCCCGGCCTGACCCTCCCTCTAGACCCCGGGTGGGCGGCAGGGGACCGGGTCCATTGGGCTGGCGGTGCGGCTCCTTGCTGTGCTCGGGGCCCCGGCTCTCCCGCCCCAGACAGCCACCGGGCCCGCCCCCCACCCCCCATGCCGGGAGGTTCCCCCCCCACTCCACCCCACCCCACCCCACCCCACCCCGCGCCGCCCCCCCCACTCCACCCCCCACCCCCCACCCCCCACCCCCGTGGTTGTGGTCGCCAGCCTCTGGCCAATGCCCCTGCAGACCAGCCCCCGTTTTCCTCCCTGGCACTACCGAGGGGGGCCCGGCCCAGGGCTCTCCAGGAGCCCGCCGTGGGCTGAGTACGGCCGAGGACTGGGCAGGCAGGGCAGCCGGTGGTCGCCGTCCCTCCAGGACACGAGTGCCCCTGCACAGGGGCGGAAGGGGAGGCCCGGGAGCCGGGGAGCCGCGGAGGCCAAGGGCCAGGCCGGCCAGGCCCCAGGGCAGGGCGGGGCGATCCCAGCGTGCGGCCCTGAGGCACTGTCCCCACACCGCTCCACACTGTCCCGAAGCCCCCGAGCGCCAGCCCAGACCCCCGGGACATCCCCCCACCCACCCACACACACACACACTCCCCCCCGACCCCCGGGACACACCCCCGCGCCCTCACCCCCTCCACCCCTCCGCCCCCACCCCACCCCACCCCCCCGCCCCCCCGGACGCCGGGACACCCCCCCCCACTCCCCTCCCCTCCAGCAACGCGCGGCGCTCCCATCCCCCGGCAGCCCACCAGGTGGCGCTCGCTCCCACCCGGCCGCCGCGCCGACGCCCGTGACGTCAGCCGCCCGGCTCCATTTGAGCGCCTCTCGGCAGCCGAGAACTCGGACTTCCCGTGTGGCTCACAACATAACTACTCGGCGTTGCTTCTACAGTGGCTGTGGCTCGACCCCTAGCCTGGGAACCTCCATATGCCGCAGGTGCGGCCACTTGTTTTGCGCTCCCGCTCGCCTCCCCGGCCCGCCCCGGGCCCTTTCGCCTCGCCTTTTGCCCCGGCTCGCCCGCTGCCTTCGCCTGCCTCTCCCGAGCCCACCTCCCGCGCCCCGCACCCCCGACCCCCCGCGCCCCGCACCCCCACTCACACACGCGCTCCCACGCGCCCCCCGCAACCCTCACCCACACTCTCGCACCTCGCAATGCTCTCTCTTGCCTCAAGCCACCGACCCACAGCGGCCGCCACCTGCCCTAAGCGCCGCCACCGCAGCGCCCCCCACCGCCGCCGCCGCCGCCGCCGCCGCCGCCGCGTCCCTCCCGGGCCGGTCCGTGCCTCCTGCCCTCCCCGCCAGGCCCGCTCCCCCGCAGGGCCTGCTGCCCACCTGTGCTCTCCACCCACACCACACCCGCACATCCCTCGTGGCCCGACAGGTCCTTGAAGCTCACCCAAGACCCCCACTGGCCCCAGCAGCCCAGATCCAAAAAAAAAAAAAAAAAAAAAAAAGGCTCTCTCGGGATCACCTGAACCAGAGCTTGGAAAAACCCGCGGGGAAGATCGTTTGGGTTTCGTTGTTTGCAAAGGCTGGCGGGCTGGGGTGGGGGGGGGGGCGGACGGTGGCACCCCATGCCCGAGACGGCCCCGTCAGGTCGCTGGCGCTGACTTGAAGCCTGGGAGGATAGCCTCTTTCTGCACAGGGAACTGACTCGGGTTTGGAGCCCGCAGCTGAGGGCGCTGGGCGTGCGTCCTCAATCCTCCTGCGGTCAGCAATGCAGTGGCTTCGTCTGCTTTGAGTCGGAGGTCGATTCTTACGATTAAAGTCGAGCTGATGTCCAATGTTTCCTCCAGGGGTCTTGGTCCGCCAAGGGACCCACTCGCAGACATTTCCCCGCGCTGTACCGGCGGCTCCCGTGGCCCATCCATTCCACACAGCGCAGGTGGCATCCACAGAGCAGCCCAGGGGCCCATCCCCATCCATCCCAGGGCAGCCCCTTTCCCCCACCTGCCAAGCCCAAGTGTGTGCTCCTTGCCCACCGTCGGTTTCTGGAGTCTGCGGGTGGGTGTTTAGATAGCGCCATCCGTTGCGGCGTTTAGAGTCCACCAACAGGTGATGTCCTAGGGCACTTGTCTTTGCCTTTCTGGCTTCCTTCGCTTAGTATGAGGGTCTCTCGTTCCAGCCCCGCGGCGGCAGATGGCACTCGTTCTGCCGCTTTTTCCTGGCTGTGTGCGATGCCATCGCATGGATGTCCCCGGGCCTTCGAAGTGCACTCACCTGTCAGTGGACCTTTAGGTGGCTTCCAGATCTTGGCTCTGGTGAGTAGTGCGGCGACAGACAGAGGGGTGCCCGGGTCTGCTTCCGGGAAAGTTTGGTCCCGGTGAAATGGAGCTGTTTGGAGGCCGGCTTCGGTCTTTGTGTGGGCCGGCCCGTGTAGGGCTGCTTGGCTGAGACTCTGTCGAGGAGGGAGGCCTTCAGCCACCGGGGCCTCACGGGGCCTACCCGTGCGGCACCATCACAGAGCTCTCTGTCACTGCCCCTTGTGGGGGTGAGGGAAGGGGCGTGTTGGGGGGGGGCGTGTGTGTCGGGGGGGATGGTGGGCAAGGAGCACACACTTGGGCTTGGCGGGTGGGGGCGGGGGTGGGGGTGGGGGAAAGGGGCTGCCCTGGGATGGATGGGGATGGGCCCCTGGGCTGCTCTGTGGATGCCACCTGCGCTGTGTGGAATGGATGGGCCAGGGGAGCCGCCGGTACAGCGCGGGGAAATGTCTGCGAGTGGGTCCCTTGACTCTGTCGAGGAGGGAGGCCTTCAGCCACCGGGGCCTCACGGGGCCTCCCCGTGCGGCACCATCACAGAGCTCTCCGTCACTGCCCCTGGTGGGGGTGAGGGAAGGGGCGTGTTTGGGGGGTGGGGTGGGCGGGGTGTGTGCGCGCGCGCGTGCACGCACGCTGGCGGGCGTGGGTGTCCCGGGGCCTGGCCAGCCCTCCGCTAGAGATCAGCACGCGTGGATGCTGACGTGAGGACCAGCAGGGTGACAGGAGAGGCTGCCTGGTGGGTGACCGCGCTGGGCAGAGCCACAACCCGCTCGCCTTTCAGTTCTCCACCCAGGGGCCCCTCCTGCGAGCCACCCATAGGGGTCCCTGGTCCCTCCCTCAGACGTCGTCTCCACCACGGCCCGAGATCATCTTTCTTCTCCAGTGGGTTCCTTGTCTCTTGCGTACCACCCTCTCCACCCCCCACCCCCACCCCCACCCCCACCCCCACCCGGCTTGCCCTTGGACAGACGGCGAGAAGCTGACCGAGAGACCGAGACAGAGACAGGAGATGAGCCGAGGCCGGTGGGCAAATGGTGCAGAGAGGGCTTGTCCGACGCAGGGTTGCCCCAGAACTTCACACACACGCACGCACACACGGACACACACGCACAGACACACGCCCGCGCACACACACACACGCACACCAGCCCCGGCCCAGCGGCCCGGCGACCCCTCTCTGTGAACGGCCTTGAGGCCACGTGCCGGGCCACGCGGATCCCCCAGTGCCCGAGGGCCCTGGCGGCCCACAGGGATCCAAGGGCAAGGCGGGTGGGAGGCTGGCAGGGTCCACGTGCCACGAGAAGCATGGCTTGCAGGCACGACCTCTGCCCAGAGCCTGTTTCCGCCTGGGCCGACTCCTCCGGCCGCCTCCCAGGCCCACCCTCGCAGCCCTTGGGCCTCCCGGCGGCTCTCTGCGGGCGGGACCTCAGCTGTGGGCTCCGAACCCCTGGCCCTCCCCGGACCCGCGTCCCTCCCTTCCTGTGTCCGGGAAACCCCAGCGAAGCCTTCGGTGCCCGCCAGGCAGGCGGTGGGCCTGCCTTGGTCCGCTCCGTCCTTCCTGACGCGGAGGCGGCTGGTGCTGGGCCTTGCTTGGGCCCTCAGCCTGAGAAGGTCTGTCTTGCCCCAGGAGACCACCCGGCTCGTGTCCGGCCGCCGCCGCCGCCGCCGCCGCCGCCGCCAGGTCCAAGGCGGCCTCGGGGGGCAGGGACAGAGCCGGCCGGGTCTTGCCTCTCCTGCGTTCGCGTGCTTGGGGCTCAGGCCTGTCACCCTCTGGCCGCCGAAGCCCAGCCGCCGGCCCTGCGGTGAAGCCTGGGGCCGAGGGCCATGGCCCCAGCTTCCGGGGCTCGGCTCCGCGGGCTGCCGTGGACACTGGTCGTCTGATCCCAGACGGAGGCAGGGAGGGCCAGCTGGTGGGGCCTGCCGCTCACACAGCCCACCCGCCCTGGACCCGGGGCCCTGGCCGCAGGGCCCCCCCGAGGCGAGGTCCTTCTCCGCGGGGGTGGGGTGCTGCTCTCCCTGCGTCCTGTCCTCCGTGGCCCCCCATGGCTCTGAGGACCCGAGAGGCCGGCGCCTGCCTGGGCCTGGGAGGCCCGGTGGGGGTGGAGGGAGCCGGCCCCTGCCTGCCTCTGCACCCTCCCTTCGGCTGCCCCTTGGCCTCCGAGCCCAGCCGAGCCCTGGGACTTCCTCCAAGGCCTTGGGTGGGCTTGCGCCCAGGAGCCCCTGCCAGCAGCCCAGGGAACGGCGGGAACCGGGCCCTCCCTGGCCTCAGCCGGCCCCCGGTAGCCTCATCCTGCTTGGAGCGCCTCGGCTTCCCCCGGGGCGCTCCTTCTCGCGAGCCTGGGGCGCTCCTCGGCGGGGGGCTGCTGTGATGGCATGGCCCGCGAGGGGGACCGTCCTGGGCGTCCAGCGGCGGACAGAGCAGCGTCCAGCAGGCTTCGGGCCCGGCCTGACCCTCCCTCTAGACCCCGGGTGGGCGGCAGGGGACCGGGTCCATTGGGCTGGCGGTGCGGCTCCTTGCTGTGCTCGGGGCCCCGGCTCTCCCGCCCCAGACAGCCACCGGGCCCGCCCCCCACCCCCCATGCCGGGAGGTTCCCCCCCCACTCCACCCCACCCCACCCCACCCCACCCCGCGCCGCCCCCCCCACTCCACCCCCCACCCCCCACCCCCCACCCCCGTGGTTGTGGTCGCCAGCCTCTGGCCAATGCCCCTGCAGACCAGCCCCCGTTTTCCTCCCTGGCACTACCGAGGGGGGCCCGGCCCAGGGCTCTCCAGGAGCCCGCCGTGGGCTGAGTACGGCCGAGGACTGGGCAGGCAGGGCAGCCGGTGGTCGCCGTCCCTCCAGGACACGAGTGCCCCTGCACAGGGGCGGAAGGGGAGGCCCGGGAGCCGGGGAGCCGCGGAGGCCAAGGGCCAGGCCGGCCAGGCCCCAGGGCAGGGCGGGGCGATCCCAGCGTGCGGCCCTGAGGCACTGTCCCCACACCGCTCCACACTGTCCCGAAGCCCCCGAGCGCCAGCCCAGACCCCCGGGACATCCCCCCACCCACCCACACACACACACACTCCCCCCCGACCCCCGGGACACACCCCCGCGCCCTCACCCCCTCCACCCCTCCGCCCCCACCCCACCCCACCCCCCCGCCCCCCCGGACGCCGGGACACCCCCCCCCACTCCCCTCCCCTCCAGCAACGCGCGGCGCTCCCATCCCCCGGCAGCCCACCAGGTGGCGCTCGCTCCCACCCGGCCGCCGCGCCGACGCCCGTGACGTCAGCCGCCCGGCTCCATTTGAGCGCCTCTCGGCAGCCGAGAACTCGGACTTCCCGTGTGGCTCACAACATAACTACTCGGCGTTGCTTCTACAGTGGCTGTGGCTCGACCCCTAGCCTGGGAACCTCCATATGCCGCAGGTGCGGCCACTTGTTTTGCGCTCCCGCTCGCCTCCCCGGCCCGCCCCGGGCCCTTTCGCCTCGCCTTTTGCCCCGGCTCGCCCGCTGCCTTCGCCTGCCTCTCCCGAGCCCACCTCCCGCGCCCCGCACCCCCGACCCCCCGCGCCCCGCACCCCCACTCACACACGCGCTCCCACGCGCCCCCCGCAACCCTCACCCACACTCTCGCACCTCGCAATGCTCTCTCTTGCCTCAAGCCACCGACCCACAGCGGCCGCCACCTGCCCTAAGCGCCGCCACCGCAGCGCCCCCCACCGCCGCCGCCGCCGCCGCCGCCGCCGCCGCGTCCCTCCCGGGCCGGTCCGTGCCTCCTGCCCTCCCCGCCAGGCCCGCTCCCCCGCAGGGCCTGCTGCCCACCTGTGCTCTCCACCCACACCACACCCGCACATCCCTCGTGGCCCGACAGGTCCTTGAAGCTCACCCAAGACCCCCACTGGCCCCAGCAGCCCAGATCCAAAAAAAAAAAAAAAAAAAAAAAAAGGCTCTCTCGGGATCACCTGAACCAGAGCTTGGAAAAACCCGCGGGGAAGATCGTTTGGGTTTCGTTGTTTGCAAAGGCTGGCGGGCTGGGGTGGGGGGGGGGGCGGACGGTGGCACCCCATGCCCGAGACGGCCCCGTCAGGTCGCTGGCGCTGACTTGAAGCCTGGGAGGATAGCCTCTTTCTGCACAGGGAACTGACTCGGGTTTGGAGCCCGCAGCTGAGGGCGCTGGGCGTGCGTCCTCAATCCTCCTGCGGTCAGCAATGCAGTGGCTTCGTCTGCTTTGAGTCGGAGGTCGATTCTTACGATTAAAGTCGAGCTGATGTCCAATGTTTCCTCCAGGGGTCTTGGTCCGCCAAGGGACCCACTCGCAGACATTTCCCCGCGCTGTACCGGCGGCTCCCGTGGCCCATCCATTCCACACAGCGCAGGTGGCATCCACAGAGCAGCCCAGGGGCCCATCCCCATCCATCCCAGGGCAGCCCCTTTCCCCCACCTGCCAAGCCCAAGTGTGTGCTCCTTGCCCACCGTCGGTTTCTGGAGTCTGCGGGTGGGTGTTTAGATAGCGCCATCCGTTGCGGCGTTTAGAGTCCACCAACAGGTGATGTCCTAGGGCACTTGTCTTTGCCTTTCTGGCTTCCTTCGCTTAGTATGAGGGTCTCTCGTTCCAGCCCCGCGGCGGCAGATGGCACTCGTTCTGCCGCTTTTTCCTGGCTGTGTGCGATGCCATCGCATGGATGTCCCCGGGCCTTCGAAGTGCACTCACCTGTCAGTGGACCTTTAGGTGGCTTCCAGATCTTGGCTCTGGTGAGTAGTGCGGCGACAGACAGAGGGGTGCCCGGGTCTGCTTCCGGGAAAGTTTGGTCCCGGTGAAATGGAGCTGTTTGGAGGCCGGCTTCGGTCTTTGTGTGGGCCGGCCCGTGTAGGGCTGCTTGGCTGAGACTCTGTCGAGGAGGGAGGCCTTCAGCCACCGGGGCCTCACGGGGCCTACCCGTGCGGCACCATCACAGAGCTCTCTGTCACTGCCCCTTGTGGGGGTGAGGGAAGGGGCGTGTTGGGGGGGGGCGTGTGTGTCGGGGGGGATGGTGGGCAAGGAGCACACACTTGGGCTTGGCGGGTGGGGGCGGGGGTGGGGGTGGGGGAAAGGGGCTGCCCTGGGATGGATGGGGATGGGCCCCTGGGCTGCTCTGTGGATGCCACCTGCGCTGTGTGGAATGGATGGGCCAGGGGAGCCGCCGGTACAGCGCGGGGAAATGTCTGCGAGTGGGTCCCTTGACTCTGTCGAGGAGGGAGGCCTTCAGCCACCGGGGCCTCACGGGGCCTCCCCGTGCGGCACCATCACAGAGCTCTCCGTCACTGCCCCTGGTGGGGGTGAGGGAAGGGGCGTGTTTGGGGGGTGGGGTGGGCGGGGTGTGTGCGCGCGCGCGTGCACGCACGCTGGCGGGCGTGGGTGTCCCGGGGCCTGGCCAGCCCTCCGCTAGAGATCAGCACGCGTGGATGCTGACGTGAGGACCAGCAGGGTGACAGGAGAGGCTGCCTGGTGGGTGACCGCGCTGGGCAGAGCCACAACCCGCTCGCCTTTCAGTTCTCCACCCAGGGGCCCCTCCTGCGAGCCACCCATAGGGGTCCCTGGTCCCTCCCTCAGACGTCGTCTCCACCACGGCCCGAGATCATCTTTCTTCTCCAGTGGGTTCCTTGTCTCTTGCGTACCACCCTCTCCACCCCCCACCCCCACCCCCACCCCCACCCCCACCCGGCTTGCCCTTGGACAGACGGCGAGAAGCTGACCGAGAGACCGAGACAGAGACAGGAGATGAGCCGAGGCCGGTGGGCAAATGGTGCAGAGAGGGCTTGTCCGACGCAGGGTTGCCCCAGAACTTCACACACACGCACGCACACACGGACACACACGCACAGACACACGCCCGCGCACACACACACACGCACACCAGCCCCGGCCCAGCGGCCCGGCGACCCCTCTCTGTGAACGGCCTTGAGGCCACGTGCCGGGCCACGCGGATCCCCCAGTGCCCGAGGGCCCTGGCGGCCCACAGGGATCCAAGGGCAAGGCGGGTGGGAGGCTGGCAGGGTCCACGTGCCACGAGAAGCATGGCTTGCAGGCACGACCTCTGCCCAGAGCCTGTTTCCGCCTGGGCCGACTCCTCCGGCCGCCTCCCAGGCCCACCCTCGCAGCCCTTGGGCCTCCCGGCGGCTCTCTGCGGGCGGGACCTCAGCTGTGGGCTCCGAACCCCTGGCCCTCCCCGGACCCGCGTCCCTCCCTTCCTGTGTCCGGGAAACCCCAGCGAAGCCTTCGGTGCCCGCCAGGCAGGCGGTGGGCCTGCCTTGGTCCGCTCCGTCCTTCCTGACGCGGAGGCGGCTGGTGCTGGGCCTTGCTTGGGCCCTCAGCCTGAGAAGGTCTGTCTTGCCCCAGGAGACCACCCGGCTCGTGTCCGGCCGCCGCCGCCGCCGCCGCCGCCGCCGCCAGGTCCAAGGCGGCCTCGGGGGGCAGGGACAGAGCCGGCCGGGTCTTGCCTCTCCTGCGTTCGCGTGCTTGGGGCTCAGGCCTGTCACCCTCTGGCCGCCGAAGCCCAGCCGCCGGCCCTGCGGTGAAGCCTGGGGCCGAGGGCCATGGCCCCAGCTTCCGGGGCTCGGCTCCGCGGGCTGCCGTGGACACTGGTCGTCTGATCCCAGACGGAGGCAGGGAGGGCCAGCTGGTGGGGCCTGCCGCTCACACAGCCCACCCGCCCTGGACCCGGGGCCCTGGCCGCAGGGCCCCCCCGAGGCGAGGTCCTTCTCCGCGGGGGTGGGGTGCTGCTCTCCCTGCGTCCTGTCCTCCGTGGCCCCCCATGGCTCTGAGGACCCGAGAGGCCGGCGCCTGCCTGGGCCTGGGAGGCCCGGTGGGGGTGGAGGGAGCCGGCCCCTGCCTGCCTCTGCACCCTCCCTTCGGCTGCCCCTTGGCCTCCGAGCCCAGCCGAGCCCTGGGACTTCCTCCAAGGCCTTGGGTGGGCTTGCGCCCAGGAGCCCCTGCCAGCAGCCCAGGGAACGGCGGGAACCGGGCCCTCCCTGGCCTCAGCCGGCCCCCGGTAGCCTCATCCTGCTTGGAGCGCCTCGGCTTCCCCCGGGGCGCTCCTTCTCGCGAGCCTGGGGCGCTCCTCGGCGGGGGGCTGCTGTGATGGCATGGCCCGCGAGGGGGACCGTCCTGGGCGTCCAGCGGCGGACAGAGCAGCGTCCAGCAGGCTTCGGGCCCGGCCTGACCCTCCCTCTAGACCCCGGGTGGGCGGCAGGGGACCGGGTCCATTGGGCTGGCGGTGCGGCTCCTTGCTGTGCTCGGGGCCCCGGCTCTCCCGCCCCAGACAGCCACCGGGCCCGCCCCCCACCCCCCATGCCGGGAGGTTCCCCCCCCACTCCACCCCACCCCACCCCACCCCACCCCGCGCCGCCCCCCCCACTCCACCCCCCACCCCCCACCCCCCACCCCCGTGGTTGTGGTCGCCAGCCTCTGGCCAATGCCCCTGCAGACCAGCCCCCGTTTTCCTCCCTGGCACTACCGAGGGGGGCCCGGCCCAGGGCTCTCCAGGAGCCCGCCGTGGGCTGAGTACGGCCGAGGACTGGGCAGGCAGGGCAGCCGGTGGTCGCCGTCCCTCCAGGACACGAGTGCCCCTGCACAGGGGCGGAAGGGGAGGCCCGGGAGCCGGGGAGCCGCGGAGGCCAAGGGCCAGGCCGGCCAGGCCCCAGGGCAGGGCGGGGCGATCCCAGCGTGCGGCCCTGAGGCACTGTCCCCACACCGCTCCACACTGTCCCGAAGCCCCCGAGCGCCAGCCCAGACCCCCGGGACATCCCCCCACCCACCCACACACACACACACTCCCCCCCGACCCCCGGGACACACCCCCGCGCCCTCACCCCCTCCACCCCTCCGCCCCCACCCCACCCCACCCCCCCGCCCCCCCGGACGCCGGGACACCCCCCCCCACTCCCCTCCCCTCCAGCAACGCGCGGCGCTCCCATCCCCCGGCAGCCCACCAGGTGGCGCTCGCTCCCACCCGGCCGCCGCGCCGACGCCCGTGACGTCAGCCGCCCGGCTCCATTTGAGCGCCTCTCGGCAGCCGAGAACTCGGACTTCCCGTGTGGCTCACAACATAACTACTCGGCGTTGCTTCTACAGTGGCTGTGGCTCGACCCCTAGCCTGGGAACCTCCATATGCCGCAGGTGCGGCCACTTGTTTTGCGCTCCCGCTCGCCTCCCCGGCCCGCCCCGGGCCCTTTCGCCTCGCCTTTTGCCCCGGCTCGCCCGCTGCCTTCGCCTGCCTCTCCCGAGCCCACCTCCCGCGCCCCGCACCCCCGACCCCCCGCGCCCCGCACCCCCACTCACACACGCGCTCCCACGCGCCCCCCGCAACCCTCACCCACACTCTCGCACCTCGCAATGCTCTCTCTTGCCTCAAGCCACCGACCCACAGCGGCCGCCACCTGCCCTAAGCGCCGCCACCGCAGCGCCCCCCACCGCCGCCGCCGCCGCCGCCGCCGCCGCCGCGTCCCTCCCGGGCCGGTCCGTGCCTCCTGCCCTCCCCGCCAGGCCCGCTCCCCCGCAGGGCCTGCTGCCCACCTGTGCTCTCCACCCACACCACACCCGCACATCCCTCGTGGCCCGACAGGTCCTTGAAGCTCACCCAAGACCCCCACTGGCCCCAGCAGCCCAGATCCAAAAAAAAAAAAAAAAAAAAAAAAGGCTCTCTCGGGATCACCTGAACCAGAGCTTGGAAAAACCCGCGGGGAAGATCGTTTGGGTTTCGTTGTTTGCAAAGGCTGGCGGGCTGGGGTGGGGGGGGGGCGGACGGTGGCACCCCATGCCCGAGACGGCCCCGTCAGGTCGCTGGCGCTGACTTGAAGCCTGGGAGGATAGCCTCTTTCTGCACAGGGAACTGACTCGGGTTTGGAGCCCGCAGCTGAGGGCGCTGGGCGTGCGTCCTCAATCCTCCTGCGGTCAGCAATGCAGTGGCTTCGTCTGCTTTGAGTCGGAGGTCGATTCTTACGATTAAAGTCGAGCTGATGTCCAATGTTTCCTCCAGGGGTCTTGGTCCGCCAAGGGACCCACTCGCAGACATTTCCCCGCGCTGTACCGGCGGCTCCCGTGGCCCATCCATTCCACACAGCGCAGGTGGCATCCACAGAGCAGCCCAGGGGCCCATCCCCATCCATCCCAGGGCAGCCCCTTTCCCCCACCTGCCAAGCCCAAGTGTGTGCTCCTTGCCCACCGTCGGTTTCTGGAGTCTGCGGGTGGGTGTTTAGATAGCGCCATCCGTTGCGGCGTTTAGAGTCCACCAACAGGTGATGTCCTAGGGCACTTGTCTTTGCCTTTCTGGCTTCCTTCGCTTAGTATGAGGGTCTCTCGTTCCAGCCCCGCGGCGGCAGATGGCACTCGTTCTGCCGCTTTTTCCTGGCTGTGTGCGATGCCATCGCATGGATGTCCCCGGGCCTTCGAAGTGCACTCACCTGTCAGTGGACCTTTAGGTGGCTTCCAGATCTTGGCTCTGGTGAGTAGTGCGGCGACAGACAGAGGGGTGCCCGGGTCTGCTTCCGGGAAAGTTTGGTCCCGGTGAAATGGAGCTGTTTGGAGGCCGGCTTCGGTCTTTGTGTGGGCCGGCCCGTGTAGGGCTGCTTGGCTGAGACTCTGTCGAGGAGGGAGGCCTTCAGCCACCGGGGCCTCACGGGGCCTACCCGTGCGGCACCATCACAGAGCTCTCTGTCACTGCCCCTTGTGGGGGTGAGGGAAGGGGCGTGTTGGGGGGGGGCGTGTGTGTCGGGGGGGATGGTGGGCAAGGAGCACACACTTGGGCTTGGCGGGTGGGGGCGGGGGTGGGGGTGGGGGAAGGGGGCTGCCCTGGGATGGATGGGGATGGGCCCCTGGGGCTGCTCTGTGGATGCCACCTGCGCTGTGTGGAATGGATGGGCCAGGGGAGCCGCCGGTACAGCGCGGGGAAATGTCTGCGAGTGGGTCCCTTGACTCTGTCGAGGAGGGAGGCCTTCAGCCACCGGGGCCTCACGGGCCTCCCCGTGCGGCACCATCACAGAGCTCTCCGTCACTGCCCCTGGTGGGGGTGAGGGAAGGGGCGTGTTTGGGGGGTGGGGTGGGCGGGGTGTGTGCGCGCGCGCGTGCACGCACGCTGGCGGGCGTGGGTGTCCCGGGGCCTGGCCAGCCCTCCGCTAGAGATCAGCACGCGTGGATGCTGACGTGAGGACCAGCAGGGTGACAGGAGAGGCTGCCTGGTGGGTGACCGCGCTGGGCAGAGCCACAACCCGCTCGCCTTTCAGTTCTCCACCCAGGGGCCCCTCCTGCGAGCCACCCATAGGGGTCCCTGGTCCCTCCCTCAGACGTCGTCTCCACCACGGCCCGAGATCATCTTTCTTCTCCAGTGGGTTCCTTGTCTCTTGCGTACCACCCTCTCCACCCCCCACCCCCACCCCCACCCCCACCCCCACCCGGCTTGCCCTTGGACAGACGGCGAGAAGCTGACCGAGAGACCGAGACAGAGACAGGAGATGAGCCGAGGCCGGTGGGCAAATGGTGCAGAGAGGGCTTGTCCGACGCAGGGTTGCCCAGAACTTCACACACACGCACGCACACACGGACACACACGCACAGACACACGCCCGCGCACACACACACACGCACACCAGCCCCGGCCCAGCGGCCCGGCGACCCCTCTCTGTGAACGGCCTTGAGGCCACGTGCCGGGCCACGCGGATCCCCCAGTGCCCGAGGGCCCTGGCGGCCCACAGGGATCCAAGGGCAAGGCGGGTGGGAGGCTGGCAGGGTCCACGTGCCACGAGAAGCATGGCTTGCAGGCACGACCTCTGCCCAGAGCCTGTTTCCGCCTGGGCCGACTCCTCCGGCCGCCTCCCAGGCCCACCCTCGCAGCCCTTGGGCCTCCCGGCGGCTCTCTGCGGGCGGGACCTCAGCTGTGGGCTCCGAACCCCTGGCCCTCCCCGGACCCGCGTCCCTCCCTTCCTGTGTCCGGGAAACCCCAGCGAAGCCTTCGGTGCCCGCCAGGCAGGCGGTGGGCCTGCCTTGGTCCGCTCCGTCCTTCCTGACGCGGAGGCGGCTGGTGCTGGGCCTTGCTTGGGCCCTCAGCCTGAGAAGGTCTGTCTTGCCCCAGGAGACCACCCGGCTCGTGTCCGGCCGCCGCCGCCGCCGCCGCCGCCGCCGCCAGGTCCAAGGCGGCCTCGGGGGGCAGGGACAGAGCCGGCCGGGTCTTGCCTCTCCTGCGTTCGCGTGCTTGGGGCTCAGGCCTGTCACCCTCTGGCCGCCGAAGCCCAGCCGCCGGCCCTGCGGTGAAGCCTGGGGCCGAGGGCCATGGCCCCAGCTTCCGGGGCTCGGCTCCGCGGGCTGCCGTGGACACTGGTCGTCTGATCCCAGACGGAGGCAGGGAGGGCCAGCTGGTGGGGCCTGCCGCTCACACAGCCCACCCGCCCTGGACCCGGGGCCCTGGCCGCAGGGCCCCCCCGAGGCGAGGTCCTTCTCCGCGGGGGTGGGGTGCTGCTTCTCCCCTGCGTCCTGTCCTCCGTGGCCCCCCATGGCTCTGAGGACCCGAGAGGCCGGCGCCTGCCTGGGCCTGGGAGGCCCGGTGGGGGTGGAGGGAGCCGGCCCCTGCCTGCCTCTGCACCCTCCCTTCGGCTGCCCCTTGGCCTCCGAGCCCAGCCGAGCCCTGGGACTTCCTCCAAGGCCTTGGGTGGGCTTGCGCCCAGGAGCCCCTGCCAGCAGCCCAGGGAACGGCGGGAACCGGGCCCTCCCTGGCCTCAGCCGGCCCCCGGTAGCCTCATCCTGCTTGGAGCGCCTCGGCTTCCCCCGGGGCGCTCCTTCCGCCAGCCTGGGGCGCTCCTCGGCGGGGGGCTGCTGTGATGGCATGGCCCGCGAGGGGGACCGTCCTGGGCGTCCAGCGGCGGACAGAGCAGCGTCCAGCAGGCTTCGGGCCCGGCCTGACCCTCCCTCTAGACCCCGGGTGGGCGGCAGGGGACCGGGTCCATTGGGCTGGCGGTGCGGCTCCTTGCTGTGCTCGGGGCCCCGGCTCTCCCGCCCCAGACAGCCACCGGGCCCGCCCCCCACCCCCCATGCCGGGAGGTTCCCCCCCCACTCCACCCCACCCCACCCCACCCCACCCCGCGCCGCCCCCCCCACTCCACCCCCCACCCCCCACCCCCACCCCCGTGGTTGTGGTCGCCAGCCTCTGGCCAATGCCCCTGCAGACCAGCCCCCGTTTTCCTCCCTGGCACTACCGAGGGGGGCCCGGCCCAGGGCTCTCCAGGAGCCCGCCGTGGGCTGAGTACGGCCGAGGACTGGGCAGGCAGGGCAGCCGGTGGTCGCCGTCCCTCCAGGACACGAGTGCCCCTGCACAGGGGCGGAAGGGGAGGCCCGGGAGCCGGGGAGCCGCGGAGGCCAAGGGCCAGGCCGGCCAGGCCCCAGGGCAGGGCGGGGCGATCCCAGCGTGCGGCCCTGAGGCACTGTCCCCACACCGCTCCACACTGTCCCGAAGCCCCCGAGCGCCAGCCCAGACCCCCGGGACATCCCCCCACCCACCCACACACACACACACTCCCCCCCGACCCCGGGACACACCCCCGCGCCCTCACCCCCTCCCACCCCTCCGCCCCCACCCCACCCCACCCCCCCGCCCCCCCGGACGCCGGGACACCCCCCCCCACTCCCCTCCCCTCCAGCAACGCGCGGCGCTCCCATCCCCCGGCAGCCCACCAGGTGGCGCTCGCTCCCACCCGGCCGCCGCGCCGACGCCCGTGACGTCAGCCGCCCGGCTCCATTTGAGCGCCTCTCGGCAGCCGAGAACTCGGACTTCCCGTGTGGCTCACAACATAACTACTCGGCGTTGCTTCTACAGTGGCTGTGGCTCGACCCCTAGCCTGGGAACCTCCATATGCCGCAGGTGCGGCCACTTGTTTTGCGCTCCCGCTCGCCTCCCCGGCCCGCCCCGGGCCTCTTCGCCTCGCCTTTTGCCCCGGCTCGCCCGCTGCCTTCGCCTGCCTCTCCCGAGCCCACCTCCCGCGCCCCGCACCCCCGACCCCCCGCGCCCCGCACCCCCACTCACACACGCGCTCCCACGCGCCCCCCGCAACCCTCACCCACACTCTCGCACCTCGCAATGCTCTCTCTTGCCTCAAGCCACCGACCCACAGCGGCCGCCACCTGCCCTAAGCGCCGCCACCGCAGCGCCCCCCACCGCCGCCGCCGCCGCCGCCGCCGCCGCCGCGTCCCTCCCGGGCCGGTCCGTGCCTCCTGCCCTCCCCGCCAGGCCCGCTCCCCCGCAGGGCCTGCTGCCCACCTGTGCTCTCCACCCACACCACACCCGCACATCCCTCGTGGCCCGACAGGTCCTTGAAGCTCACCCAAGACCCCACTGGCCCCAGCAGCCCAGATCCAAAAAAAAAAAAAAAAAAAAAAAAAGGCTCTCTCGGGATCACCTGAACCAGAGCTTGGAAAAACCCGCGGGGAAGATCGTTTGGGTTTCGTTGTTTGCAAAGGCTGGCGGGCTGGGGTGGGGGGGGGCGACGGTGGCACCCCATGCCCGAGACGGCCCCGTCAGGTCGCTGGCGCTGACTTGAAGCCTGGGAGGATAGCCTCTTTCTGCACAGGCAACTGACTCGGGTTTGGAGCCCGCAGCTGAGGGCGCTGGGCGTGCGTCCTCAATCCTCCTGCGGTCAGCAATGCAGTGGCTTCGTCTGCTTTGAGTCGGAGGTCGATTCTTACGATTAAAGTCGAGCTGATGTCCAATGTTTCCTCCAGGGGTCTTGGTCCGCCAAGGGACCCACTCGCAGACATTTCCCCGCGCTGTACCGGCGGCTCCCGTGGCCCATCCATTCCACACAGCGCAGGTGGCATCCACAGAGCAGCCCAGGGGCCCATCCCCATCCATCCCAGGGCAGCCCCTTTCCCCCACCTGCCAAGCCCAAGTGTGTGCTCCTTGCCCACCGTCGGTTTCTGGAGTCTGCGGGTGGGTGTTTAGATAGCGCCATCCGTTGCGGCGTTTAGAGTCCACCAACAGGTGATGTCCTAGGGCACTTGTCTTTGCCTTTCTGGCTTCCTTCGCTTAGATCAGGGTCTTCCGTCTCCAGCCCCGCGGCGGCAGATGGCACTCGTTCTGCCGCTTTTTCCTGGCTGTGTGCGATGCCATCGCATGGATGTCCCCGGGCCTTCGAAGTGCACTCACCTGTCAGTGGACCTTTAGGTGGCTTCCAGATCTTGGCTCTGGGTGAGTAGTGCGGCGACAGACAGAGGGGTGCCCGGGTCTGCTTCCGGGAAAGTTTGGTCCCGGTGAAATGGAGCTGTTTGGAGGCCGGCTTCGGTCTTTGTGTGGGCCGGCCCGTGTAGGGCTGCTTGGCTGAGACTCTGTCGAGGAGGGAGGCCTTCAGCCACCGGGGCCTCACGGGGCCTACCCGTGCGGCACCATCACAGAGCTCTCTGTCACTGCCCCTTGTGGGGGTGAGGGAAGGGGCGTGTTGGGGGGGGGCGTGTGTGTCGGGGGGGATGGTGGGCAAGGAGCACACACTTGGGCTTGGCGGGTGGGGGCGGGGGTGGGGGTGGGGGGAAGGGGCTGCCCTGGGATGGATGGGGATGGGCCCCTGGGCTGCTCTGTGGATGCCACCTGCGCTGTGTGGAATGGATGGGCCAGGGGAGCCGCCGGTACAGCGCGGGGGAAATGTCTGCGAGTGGGTCCCTTGACTCTGTCGAGGAGGGAGGCCTTCAGCCACCGGGGCCTCACGGGGCCTCCCCGTGCGGCACCATCACAGAGCTCTCCGTCACTGCCCCTGGTGGGGGTGAGGGAAGGGGCGTGTTTGGGGGGTGGGGTGGGGCGGGGTGTGTGCGCGCGCGCGTGCACGCACGCTGGCGGGCGTGGGTGTCCCGGGGGCCTGGCCAGCCCTCCGCTAGAGATCAGCACGCGTGGATGCTGACGTGAGGACCAGCAGGGTGACAGGAGAGGCTGCCTGGTGGGTGACCGCGCTGGGCAGAGCCACAACCCGCTCGCCTTTCAGTTCTCCACCCAGGGGCCCCTCCTGCGAGCCACCCATAGGGGTCCCTGGTCCCTCCCTCAGACGTCGTCTCCACCACGGCCCGAGATCATCTTTCTTCTCCAGTGGGTTCCTTGTCTCTTGCGTACCACCCTCTCCACCCCCCACCCCCACCCCCACCCCCACCCCCACCCGGCTTGCCCTTGGACAGACGGCGAGAAGCTGACCGAGAGACCGAGACAGAGACAGGAGATGAGCCGAGGCCGGTGGGCAAATGGTGCAGAGAGGGCTTGTCCGACGCAGGGTTGCCCCAGAACTTCACACACACGCACGCACACACGGACACACACGCACAGACACACGCCCGCGCACACACACACACGCACACCAGCCCCGGCCCAGCGGCCCGGCGACCCCTCTCTGTGAACGGCCTTGAGGCCACGTGCCGGGCCACGCGGATCCCCCAGTGCCCGAGGGCCCTGGCGGCCCACAGGGATCCAAGGGCAAGGCGGGTGGGAGGCTGGCAGGGTCCACGTGCCACGAGAAGCATGGCTTGCAGGCACGACCTCTGCCCAGAGCCTGTTTCCGCCTGGGCCGACTCCTCCGGCCGCCTCCCAGGCCCACCCTCGCAGCCCTTGGGCCTCCCGGCGGCTCTCTGCGGGCGGGACCTCAGCTGTGGGCTCCGAACCCCTGGCCCTCCCCGGACCCGCGTCCCTCCCTTCCTGTGTCCGGGAAACCCCAGCGAAGCCTTCGGTGCCCGCCAGGCAGGCGGTGGGCCTGCCTTGGTCGCTCCGTCCTTCCTGACGCGGAGGCGGCTGGTGCTGGGCCTTGCTTGGGCCCTCAGCCTGAGAAGGTCTGTCTTGCCCCAGGAGACCACCCGGCTCGTGTCCGGCCGCCGCCGCCGCCGCCGCCGCCGCCGCCAGGTCCAAGGCGGCCTCGGGGGGCAGGGACAGAGCCGGCCGGGTCTTGCCTCTCCTGCGTTCGCGTGCTTGGGGCTCAGGCCTGTCACCCTCTGGCCGCCGAAGCCCAGCCGCCGGCCCTGCGGTGAAGCCTGGGGCCGAGGGCCATGGCCCCAGCTTCCGGGGCTCGGCTCCGCGGGCTGCCGTGGACACTGGTCGTCTGATCCCAGACGGAGGCAGGGAGGGCCAGCTGGTGGGGCCTGCCGCTCACACAGCCCACCCGCCCTGGACCCGGGGCCCTGGCCGCCAGGGCCCCCCCCCGAGGCGAGGTCCTTCTCCGCGGGGGTGGGGTGCTGCTCTCCCTGCGTCCTGTCCTCCGTGGCCCCCCATGGCTCTGAGGACCCGAGAGGCCGGCGCCTGCCTGGGCCTGGGAGGCCCAGTGGGGGTGGAGGGAGCCGGCCCCTGCCTGCCTCTGCACCCTCCCTTCGGCTGCCCCTTGGCCTCCGAGCCCAGCCGAGCCCTGGGACTTCCTCCAAGGCCTTGGGTGGGCTTGCGCCCAGGAGCCCCTGCCAGCAGCCCAGGGAACGGCGGGAACCGGGCCCTCCCTGGCCTCAGCCGGCCCCCGGTAGCCTCATCCTGCTTGGAGCGCCTCGGCTTCCCCCGGGGCGCTCCTTCTCGCGAGCCTGGGGCGCTCCTCGGCGGGGGGCTGCTGTGATGGCATGGCCCGCGAGGGGGACCGTCCTGGGCGTCCAGCGGCGGACAGAGCAGCGTCCAGCAGGCTTCGGGCCCGGCCTGACCCTCCCTCTAGACCCCGGGTGGGCGGCAGGGGACCGGGTCCATTGGGCTGGCGGTGCGGCTCCTTGCTGTGCTCGGGGCCCCGGCTCTCCCGCCCCAGACAGCCACCGGGCCCGCCCCCCACCCCCCATGCCGGGAGGTTCCCCCCCACTCCACCCCACCCCACCCCACCCCACCCCGCGCCGCCCCCCCACTCCACCCCCCACCCCCCACCCCCCACCCCCCACCCCCCACCCCCGTGGTTGTGGTCGCCAGCCTCTGGCCAATGCCCCTGCAGACCAGCCCCCGTTTTCCTCCCTGGCACTACCGAGGGGGGCCCGGCCCAGGGCTCTCCAGGAGCCCGCCGTGGGCTGAGTACGGCCGAGGACTGGGCAGGCAGGGCAGCCGGTGGTCGCCGTCCCTCCAGGACACGAGTGCCCCTGCACAGGGGCGGAAGGGGAGGCCCGGGAGCCGGGGAGCCGCGGAGGCCAAGGGCCAGGCCGGCCAGGCCCCAGGGCAGGGCGGGGCGATCCCAGCGTGCGGCCCTAGAGCACTGTCCCCACACCGCTCCACACTGTCCCGAAGCCCCCGAGCGCCAGCCCAGACCCCCGGGACATCCCCCCACCCACCCACACACACACACACTCCCCCCCGACCCCCGGGACACACCCCCGCGCCCTCACCCCCTCCACCCCTCCGCCCCCACCCCACCCCACCCCCCCGCCCCCCCGGACGCCGGGACACCCCCCCCCCACTCCCCTCCCCTCCAGCAACGCGCGGCGCTCCCATCCCCCGGCAGCCCACCAGGTGGCGCTCGCTCCCACCCGGCCGCCGCGCCGACGCCCGTGACGTCAGCCGCCCGGCTCCATTTGAGCGCCTCTCGGCAGCCGAGAACTCGGACTTCCCGTGTGGCTCACAACATAACTACTCGGCGTTGCTTCTACAGTGGCTGTGGCTCGACCCCTAGCCTGGGAACCTCCATATGCCGCAGGTGCGGCCACTTTTTGCTCCCCGTCCCCGGCCCGCCCGGGCCCTTTCGCGCCCCGCCTTTTGCCCCGGCTCGCCGCTGCCTTCGCCTGCCTCTCCCGAGCCCACCCCGCGCCCCACCCCCGACCCCCCGCGCCCCGCACCCCCACTCACACACGCGCTCCCACGCGCCCCCCGCAACCCTCACCCACACTCTCGCACCTCGCAATGCTCTCTCTGCTCTAAGCCGACCCACAGCCGCCACCTGCCCTAGTGTCGCCCACCGCAGCGCCCCCCACCGCCGCCGCCGCCGCCGCCGCCGCCGCCGCGTCCCTCCCGGGCCGGTCCGTGCCTCCTGCCCTCCCCGCCAGGCCCGCTCCCCCGCAGGGCCTGCTGCCCACCTGTGCTCTCACCGACACCACACCCGCACATCCCTCGTGGCCCGACAGGTCCTTGAAGCTCACCCAAGACCCCCACTGGCCCCAGCAGCCCAGATCCAAAAAAAAAAAAAAAAAAAGGCTCTCTCGGGATCACCTGAACCAGAGCTTGGAAAAACCCGCGGGGAAGAGCATTGTTTGGGTTTCGTTGTTTGCAAAGGCTGGCGGCTGGGTGGGGCGGACGGTGGCACCCATGCCCGAGACGGCCCGTCAGGTTGCTGTCCTACTCCCAGCCTGGGAGGATAGCCTCTTTCTGCAC